>NW_019385565.1:90629-127583 GCF_000671375.1 Centruroides sculpturatus
CTGAGAACAGAATGCCAAGCCACGATCTGGCCACGTGAATAAGTTGAAGTTACATCCTTCTAACAGGAAAAGTAACTTTCGTTATCATGGAATTATAACAAAACCTGCCAATTCAATATAAATGGAAGCAAAATATTATATGGAATTGAACGAAAATAAAAATTTGCTTGATAATTTAACTACGCTTGTTGGAGAACAATAAAAACACTACACTCAACAAGCCACCAATATAACTCAACTGCCTAACCTATAACCAAAGTCTCCTTTTAATTTGTATTTTAAAAAAAGCGCTTGACAAACTTGCCCCTTATGCCGAAGTTGCCCGGCCTCCCCTATATGTATAAAAATATTTAATTGAAATTAAATTTGCCGACTGGAATTCTTTCGGATAATTGATGTTTAGGACGTTTGACTTTCGGATAATCGATGCTCTACTGTACTTGCTTCGTCCCATTTTACGACTGAGTGCTCAATTTGCGTCAATTGCGGTATCATCTTGGCATTATATTTTTTGCGGATATTGTATTTATATTATTTTAAACTTACTCCTAAATTTCTATTAGTGATACCAATGTAATTTTTATTAATGTCTAGTTCAAGATTTTCATATGGAATCTTGTATACTCCCGCTCTTTTTTTTTATCTATGCTGTCTTCGTCGTTCCTTAATAATATGTACAGGTTAGGAGCTCTCTTAAAAACTAACTTGCACTTTTTGTAGCTGAGATTTTCTTCATGATTGATTTTTTTCTTTCTATCATAAGTGAACTTTGTGATTTTGCCGAAATCTCCGTTTTGAGCCTTAGTTTTGTCTATTTTGTAATTTCTGATCAATGTGGGTATTATATCTGCTACGTACCTTAGTGACCTGGCAATATGAAATATTCTATTACAGTGGACCCCCTATAAAACGGGTTCCTATAGTTACGATTCCTATTAAACTGTGTAAAAATTGCGACGGCATCCGTAAAAAACGGTAAAAAACTCTTATAATTACGTAAAACGTTATCGGGCAGCCGAACTACTTTTCCCGCCATCAAGCGCCACGCTACGGAGAGATTATTATTGTCTGTACAGTATTATATATAAATTATATATAAATTACGTACTGTATATATAATGATATATTAAGTATATATAATTATATATTATCTTAATTTATTGTAACTTTATTATANTAGCATCAAGTCTAAATTGCATTTGTTCTTTGTATGTATCCAGTTTAGTTGACTCTAATTCAATTTTTTCGTATTTTTCATTCACCAATTGTAGTTGTTTTTTTAAATTCTATAATTTCGGAGTGAATATTTTCTAATTTCGTCGCGAATAAGCCTTAATTGGTTATCTGACTTTTTGTTGCTAGCAGTAATAAGTTCAACTATCTTTAGCCATAACTCTGTAGTTGAGATGTCAGATAACTCTGGATTAGTTGACTCGGTTAGACTATTAGATTTAGAATTCTCACCTGATGTGCTTGCAGAAACTGTTCTTCTTGTTTCTGTATAGTCGGTTATTAGATTTATTTCGGTTCCAGGTGAATTTGCATATTTAGATGGCTGATTTGAACGATTAGTAGGTGGTCTTCTTTTTTTTCGTGGTTTTCTGCTAAGGTCCAGGATTAGGTTCTATGTTAGACATTAGCAATAGTAGCAACATCAGTTTATGATTAATCATTATAGCGAACAAAAATATATTTTAAGGCAATTAACAAGAAAAAATGTCTTTTGTGAAGCAGAGAGAAAAAAGCCACTAACCGACTTTATGATCCAAGCGCCCCATATAATTTTATAATAATTAGAAAATAAAAATATATTAAAGTTTGCCTTACTGTTACAAGATATTTTATGAAAACTAAAGAAATGAAATGGATTGAAAAGTTTTCTATATATTAAAATTATTTACAATCTTAATTTACTCAAGATATTTTTTATCTGAAAATAATTTATAACTTGAAAAATCAAAAATCAATTTAAAAATTAAACACCACAAATTATTTCTAATCTTAATTTAATTGACATCTGAAATTAATTTTGTGATCAAGATTTCTATTGAAAAATTAATTTATTTAAAATCTGATTGGAATAAAGTCACTGAATTTCGAAATCTTTCAAACAATTCTATTAAGCAATACATACATAAGTTTGATAAAAAAAAAAATTTTTAAATACCAACGATTAAAAACTACGACTTTAAGCGTATTCAGAGATTATCTGAACTGGAATTATGTTTCTCGTTTTCAAATACTTTGCCAGCAATTTATTTTTAAAATTAATCCAATTTAAATTTATAAAAACATTTAATAATTAGTATAGCCTTACTGTCACAACATACTTAATAAAAACTAAAATGAAATAAAAATTGCAAATCGTTCGAGACTGCATACTATAATATCAAAAACTCACTAATACACCTTATCTTGCAGCCGAAGTTTATTACTTCTAACGTTTTCGGTCTTGGTAAAAGACCTTTCTCAAGAAAAATAAAGCAAATAAAATAACAAAATGTTAATCGAACGCATAGTACAACGAATATTTTTGAACTAGCCTATAATCCGTTGCAATTTATGACGTCATTGTGAACTTAGCAACGGAAGTAGAAAATATCTAAATACAAATAGTTACCATCTCCGAACATCACTCATAAATACATAGCTTAAGATACATATTAACTACTTCCCTCAATTATTAAAGTTTATATTAAGCTACAGGACCATGCTGCCGGTATTTTGTCGATTCTCGAAAGTTGATTGCAAGGCCTTTATTCTTTGCTTTACAAATCTGCCATGTTTCCGCGTAATGCCAATGCTTTCGGTGTCGAACTATCTGCATAAGTCTTGCTTGGTCCTATTCAGGCCTGACGTCTGCTAAAACGTAAGTGGTTAGCGCAGTGCATGGTTGTTCTTTTCTTATATTTGCTTGATGTTCTGCAAACCTGTCTTTGATACATCTTCCTGTTGCCCCTATACACATTAATTTACTTCGTCGCCTTGAGTCCGTAACTGGAATTTTATATACACCGGGGGGTGTTCTTTTATCCACTACATCCTTATCAGATCGTAAAAGTTGGTAAGTGGTGAGAATTTTTTTATATAGGATTCTTTTGTTCTTGGCCTTTCCAACACGTCGAAAAATATTATTCAGCGAAGCATTATACTCCACCGTTAAAACTCCTTCCTTATTAGGTAAATTTCTCTTCTTAGGGCGCGTTTTGCTCTTGCTGATAATAGCCTTAACATTAATCCCGTACTTTTTGGCTAAGTTATATATATAATTCAGTTCATCCGTTCTATCTTTTGTATTGTTACAGTGCGAATAAGCTCTTGCGATTAACGCTCTGAACGCTGCTATTTTATATGCTGGGGAATCGTTAGAGATCCACGGAATAAATATAGGGTTATAGGCTGGCTTTCTGCATACTTTAGTCGTGAAATCTCGTACGCTGTTGATTTGTATATCCAGATCTATGAAATGTATGGTCTTATCATTTTTTTGCTCTAACTCTAACTCAAGGCCGAATCTGTTGTCATTTATATCCTTTATAAAGCTCTGTACGTTGGGTTTAGTGTTCCAGAAAATAAGTACATCGTCTACATATCGAACATACGTTATCATTTGCGCTTCATACTTCAGCAACATTGCGTTTTCTAGCGTTGCTAGTACCATTTCACATAGTGTACCTGCAAGAGGGCTGCCCATAGCTACACCTTTTTGCTGTGTGTAGGTAACACCTTTGATGCTAAATAGCGCAGAGAAGACTGTAAGATTGAAATACATGACAGTGTTAGACTACAAAGCCTTGTATCCATCCTTTAAACTGGAACTGTGCTTTTATCATTTAAGGGACTTACTACTGAGCAAGATTCCTTCTCCAGGAAAGAAAAGAAAATACATCTTAGACTTGGCACACCTTACAGTCTTCTCTGTATTTCTACATATTATATCGATTAAATTTTTTTTACAGAAACCAGATGCGAATTGTAGAAAAGAGTTTAACTTTTATTAATTAAATTAAACAATGCGGATATTACATTCTCTATACGTAAAGATTGTTTTCTGATGTGTGTGTGTGTGTGTTTCTATACACCAGATGGCAAAATAGTTAAAACTTCATACTGCCGTATAATGTGCGGAAAAGAATGTAATGAAAATTTCGCTGCTTTGATCGATAATGAATACTTAATCAAATTTTAGATTTTAATGTTAAAAACATAATAATTTAAACAAAAATACAACTGTTTATTTAAACGTATGATTTGTTTTTTAAATAAAAAAATAACGTTTTAAATTTTCGTCAAACATATAAAAAAAATAAAAAAAATTGTAAATTATGATTTGAAAAGTTTTCGATTAGTTAAAAGTGATAATTAATCAATGTTCTTTCTATGAATACAAGTACAGTAGACCCCCCTATAACGCTTAGATACGTTCCACGCTAACCGAAAATTACGTTGTAGGAACGATTAAATACATGAGCCAATCGCAGCCAGATAGGTGGGAACTTTACGGACTAAGGCTGTTTGAAAGGTTTTCTTCTATAAAATTAACCGATTCTAGACTAATTCCACTCAACATTTCCAAAATACGTATAATTTTTTGGGAATAATCTGTATAAACTATGCTATAAACAAAAAATTATAGGATTACTTACCGAGTGTGTACCGTTCGACTACGCCGTTGCTTAAAGCTGGTTTTCATCGCGGAACAGCACATTAAACGACGGCCGCGATTTCTAATAACGAATTTTTCGCATAAAAATAACTTGACCTTTGGAGACATCATTAATATAAATAATTTTTATGGCCGTTGAATAAGAAGTGTTTCTTTCACAAGAAATGTATAAAATTAGTGCTGTATTAGACTTACGGTACCTAATTTACATACTGTACAGACGATAATAAACTCAACTTACTAGCCTAAAATCTCCGTAGCGTGTTGCCAGGCGGCAGAAAGCATATATATAATTATAATAAACTTACAATAAATTAAGTTAATATATAATTATATATACAGTACCTAATTTATATATAATTAATATATAATTATATGTACAGTACCTAATTTATATATAATTTATATATAATACTAAATAGACGATAGCAAACTCAATTTAGCCGCTCTGTAGCGTGGCGCAGGGTCGGAGGTAAATAGTTCGGCTGCTCATCCACTGTTGGTTCAGACTCTATCAATCTTGTCGCGAAACGACGTTATAGGAGGTACGTTATACGAAAGTTTTTACAATTTTTTCGCTACGTTAGAGGAATTGTCGTTATAAAAACGTACGTTATAGGGGGGTCGACTGTACGTTGATAACCATAGAGTAAATCAATTTTCAACATTCTTAAAACACACTACACTGAAATACATTTCAGCAGTGGCGTAGCGTAGTGGGTGCAGAAAAGTTTCACAATCAATGATAATAATATCTTATAAAAATTTGAACCATTTCATTTTATATTTTTTTCGCACCTACGATTCGGACCGATTAAAATAAGCACGGAATTTTTTATTATTTATTATGTGACGAAACTGAATTTTAGTCTTTTAAATTGAGATACCTAAATAAGGGCGGCGAAATTTTCCTACGCCCCAGGTAGCTGACACCCACGCTACGCTACTGCATTTCAGTTATTCGTCGTCTTTTATGCATCGTGTGAGTATCTTTAAAATATTATATTTAAAATTTGAAATAACACTTTATAATAGTTATGTATATGTATATGAACTGTGTGCGTAGTGAATGAATCTTCATGTATAGATGCAATCTGTTATGTGTTCAAGTTATATCTCTCGCTGATGCATTATGCTAGTATATTTTTAGTGCTTTCTCCGCGTCATTTTTTGTGTGTTTGTTTATATATATTGTATTGTTGTGTGTTATTCATCGATTTCTAACAAATTTTTTTTGCAATTTTTCGGGTCCATAGCTTTTGAGCACCAGAAACAATTTGTACCGTTTAGTTTAAAATTTCACAAATTAAAAATTAAACTAAAACTAGTCCACTGTTAATACATATATAACACTATATAAAAATTTGTTAATCCAGTACCTAATAATCTATTACTCTCTGATTATCTAACATTATTTCCAAAGTTGTCAATAATCCGAATTGTTTTATTATTGTATTGCTTCCTATTATTGTTCACATGTGTTGGTTAGTATATTATATAATTTGTACACGATACACGATATATGTCTACAGAATATTATAAGCAAAGGGATTAACGTTAAAGTTTATCTTATGCAATATCTGTTTCATTATCTTTGTACCCTTATTTATAATTATTTTTAACAGCTTAATCTCACACTGTATTATGTTAAAACTGATTACAGAGAATAAAGCAGAGTGACACTAAATGTAGAAAATTGTCCGAATTATTGAAATTGTATTTTACTTAGAAAATCTTCGGAAAACACATAATTGTAAGAAAATGTGTAATATACCAGTACTGAAGATCAAACAGAAAGTGTCTTTTCGGTGGACATTAGATACTACCTGTTAATTTGTTACTCACGAAGAGAAAACTTTGAAAAGTGTAATCTATTGTGTTTGTGTAACAGGTGACAGAGTATTATTGTAATCTCGAATTAGCCGGAATAACTAACTTGTTTTGTATATGATACGTGTACAATATCTGTACTTTAAAATTTTTATATATGCAATATCCGTATTAAAAAATTTTTATATCTGAACATTTCTATAAATATTTTTCAAAATTATTTCTTCGTTTAACTTACAAAATTACATTATTAAAATAGTGCAATGTATTAATGTTTATTTCATATGTTAAAAATTATTAAATTATTGTTTATGGCTTTGATTTATTTTAATTTAGATGATATTCGTCATGATACTTCAATTGGAGCTAAGTTTTGTACTCATTACTTATAGTGCTGATTTTCAAACTAAAAGGTGTTTTAATAGTAAGTATTTTTCTGCAATTTTTTTTTACTATTTAAAATTAGCTTTTTATTGGAAATGATCCTTTATAGAAAATAATGGTGATTTTTTACGTGAAATACTGAAATGTGTTTTTATCCTTTACATTAAAGATTACTTGTATGTTTAGGATATGTTATTTTTAATATAAAAAGACAGTCATTTTCCAAAAATATTTTGGAGCGATTTACAAATTGTATATATTTTTTATTGGATTATTTCTGTGTTTTAAGTAACTATATAGGTGACCATGTAGCCTAAAAGGAAAGGTCGGGTCGCCTCAAGTTTGTTATAGAACATTTTAAAGAAATAAATGGTGATCGCTCCAAAATATTTTTGGAAAATGACTGTCTTTTTATATAAAAAATAACATATCCTAAACATACAAGTAATCTTTAATGTAAAGGATAAAAACACATTTCAGTATTTCACGTAAAAAATCACCATTATTTTCTATAAAGGATCATTTCCAATAAAAAGCTAATTTTAAATAGTAAAAAAAAATTGCAGAAAAATACTTACTATTAAAACACCTTTTAGTTTGAAAATCAGCACTATAAGTAATGAGTACAAAACTTAGCTCCAATTGAAGTATCATGACGAATATCATCTAAATTAAAATAAATCAAAGCCATAAACAATAATTTAATAATTTTTAACATATGAAATAAACATTAATACATTGCACTATTTTAATAATGTAATTTTGTAAGTTAAACGAAGAAATAATTTTGAAAAATATTTATAGAAATGTTCAGATATAAAAATTTTTTAATACGGATATTGCATATATAAATATTTTAAAATACAGATATTGTACACGTATCATATACAAAACAAGTTAGTTATTCCGGCTAATTCGAGATTACAATAATACTCTGTCACCTGTTACACAAACACAATAGATTACACTTTTCAAAGTTTTCTCTTCGTGAGTAACAAATTAACAGGTAGTATCTAATGTCCACCGAAAAGACACTTTCTGTTTGATCTTCAGTACTGGTATATTACACATTTTCTTACAATTATGTGTTTTCCGAAGATTTTCTAAGTAAAATACAATTTCAATAATTCGGACAATTTTCTACATTTAGTGTCACTCTGCTTTATTCTCTGTAATCAGTTTTAACATAATACAGTGTGAGATTAAGCTGTTAAAAATAATTATAAATAAGGGTACAAAGATAATGAAACAGATATTGCATAAGATAAACTTTAACGTTAATCCCTTTGCTTATAATATTCTGTAGACATATATCGTGTATCGTGTACAAATTATATAATATACTAACCAACACATGTGAACAATAATAGGAAGCAATACAATAATAAAACAATTCGGATTATTGACAACTTTGGAAATAATGTTAGATAATCAGAGAGTAATAGATTATTAGGTACTGGATTAACAAATTTTTATATAGTGTTATATATGTATTAACAGTGGACTAGTTTTAGTTTAATTTTTAATTTGTGAAATTTTAAACTAAACGGTACAAATTGTTTCTGGTGCTCAAAAGCTATGGACCCGAAAAATTGCAAAAAAAATTTGTTAGAAATCGATGAATAACACACAACAATACAATATATATAAACAAACACACAAAAAATGACGCGGAGAAAGCACTAAAAATATACTAGCATAATGCATCAGCGAGAGATATAACTTGAACACATAACAGATTGCATCTATACATGAAGATTCATTCACTACGCACACAGTTCATATACATATACATAACTATTATAAAGTGTTATTTCAAATTTTAAATATAATATTTTAAAGATACTCACACGATGCATAAAAGACGACGAATAACTGAAATGCAGTAGCGTAGCGTGGGTGTCAGCTACCTGGGGCGTAGGAAAATTTCGCCGCCCTTATTTAGGTATCTCAATTTAAAAGACTAAAATTCAGTTTCGTCACATAATAAATAATAAAAAATTCCGTGCTTATTTTAATCGGTCCGAATCGTAGGTGCGAAAAAAATATAAAATGAAATGGTTCAAATTTTTATAAGATATTATTATCATTGATTGTGAAACTTTTCTGCACCCACTACGCTACGCCACTGCTGAAATGTATTTCAGTGTAGTGTGTTTTAAGAATGTTGAAAATTGATTTACTCTATGGTTATCAACGTACAGTCGACCCCCCTATAACGTACGTTTTTATAACGACAATTCCTCTAACGTAGCGAAAAAATTGTAAAAACTTTCGTATAACGTACCTCCTATAACGTCGTTTCGCGACAAGATTGATAGAGTCTGAACCAACAGTGGATGAGCAGCCGAACTATTTACCTCCGACCCTGCGCCACGCTACAGAGCGGCTAAATTGAGTTTGCTATCGTCTATTTAGTATTATATATAAATTATATATAAATTACGTACTGTATATATAATGATATATTAAGTATATATAATTATATATTATCTTAATTTATTGTAACTTTATTATAATTATATATATATTTTCCGCCGCCTAGCGCTACACTACAGAGACTTTACGCGAACTATCGTCTGTACAGTATGTAAATTAGATACCGTAAGTCTAATACAGTACTGTAATTTTATACATTTTTTGTAAAACAAACATTTCTTATTCAACGGCGATTAAAATTATTTATATTAATGATGTTTCCAAAGTTCAACGAAGTTGTCGCAGAAAAATAAGTTATCAGAAATCGACCGCGGTTTTGTGTGCTGCTTCGCGACATAAACAAGCTTGAGCAATAGCGATGTCGAATGGTGCACACTCGGTAAGTAATCCTACAATTTTGTGTTTATAGCGTAGTTTATACAGATTATTTCCAAAAAAATTATACGTATTTTGAAAATATTGAGTCAATTTAGTCTAGATTCGCTTAATTTTATGGAAGAAAACTTTCAATCAGCCGTAGTCCGTAAACTTCACACGTGTCGGGCTGTGATTGGAAGGACTCGGAAGAAATCGGATTCCTAAAGAATGGAACGTATCTATGATCTTATAGGAGGGTCGACTGTAATTTCTTTTTGCTTCACCACACTGTTGCAATAGAGAAAAGCCCTTTGGACAAGGGCACAGAAAGCAGCCATTTCGTATTGCTGGGGATCATTCAAGTGGGTCGGAATGTACAGAGGGCTATGCGTCGGTTTTTCATACACCTTAGGGGATAAATGTCCTTCTTTGAGTTCAATGTGAATATCTTAAAAAATGTATTCGTGAGGAACATTTCTCTGTTTTTTCCTTCTTACATAAATGTAAAAATACTTAAATTTATATTTTTCTTTTTTTTCTGACTTTTGGATAATATATAACTTCAATTTAAAAAAAAAACATTAAGCTAATAATGACTATAAAATTTCACAAAAAAAGAGTTAAAAAAGAAAATAATTTGTAGAAAAAAAACTTTTATATACATTATTACTAACAAGCTTCCCAAATGCATTTCGCCTACGGCCGCTTCAGTGGAGCTTACAGTATACAGTTTACGTTCTAACAGTTAACTCATTGAAGAGCCACTTATATGGTTAATAAAAAATTTCCAGCATTCTGCTGTTAACATTCCGGTATTTAAATTTACATTATTATTCTGCATAATTATAGCGAAGTGTTCTTTTACCTTTCGCTTTACATTATTTTTTTCTGCAAAGATTATTTTTATGTTATTACTATTTATCTGACAATTATTACTGTTACAATCGCGGAAGACAGGAGAATTGCTAATTTTTAACATTACAGCAGCCAAATGTTCTGACAGTCTAATTTTTAATTTTCGTCTCGTTTCACCAACGTAAGAACTAGGGTTGTTACGCATGCATTCTATCTCATAAACAACACCTTTTTTTTTTAATAAATTTTTTTTAGTATTTTTTGTAATCATCATATTTGATAACCTGTTATTTAAGGATAGAGCCAATCTAATTAATTTTTGATTAAAAAACTTATTATATGTTTCATAAATACCTTATATATACGGAAATGATATATACTTTGTTATTTATTGACAACTTTTAACTTTAAATTTGTTTTTTAAAAAATCTATGGAACCAATCATTTAGTAATTTTTTTGGGTATCTATTTAAAATATATTTCTTATGTGTATCTCCAATTTCTTTTTCTCTTTTGTCTATATTTGTTGTTATAGTAAAAAATCTTTGTTATTTCCATCAGATATATATTACATTTTTGGTTTAAAGGACAGTATGATTTATAATTAATTACTTTTCTCGTATTACACAATTTTTAAAATTTACAATATTCCAAAAGGTCTTCAAATCTTTTAATTGTTATATCTAAATAAGTTAATTGGTTATTTAATCATGTTCTTGAGTAAATTTAATATTCAAATTAATTTTATTAGCTTGTTTCAAAATTTGCAAATTTGTTGTTACTGTACTATCGTACGCTATCAAAATATCATCGACGTACCTTGCAAGAAACTTAACTCCTTTTAACCTTGATAAAATCATGTCCACATCTAGAATATTAATTTCGGCTAGTTTTGGTCGTATTTCAGAACCCATAGAAATACCTTCTGTTGGTCGATAAAATTTGGGAAGCTTTTGGGAAGCATTTGGGAAGCTTGTTAGTAATAATGTCAATAAAAGTTTTTTTCTCTGCAAATTATTTTCTTTTTTATACCTTTTTTAACTATTTTTTTGTGAAATTTTATAGTAATTATTGGCTTAATGTTTTTTAAAAATTGAAGTTATATATTATACAAAAATCAAAAAAGAAAGAAAAATAAAAATTTACGTATTTGTACATATATGTAAGAAGGAAACAAAAGTAAAAATTTATGACTCCATCGAATTTTATAATTTTATAGAAACGTTTCTGTTTAATCTTCAGCATAAGGTTATCATCTTTGTTGTTGATCTTGTTAATAAATTCATCGATTTTTTGGTCATTCTTCCAAATTAACAAGACACCGTCTACATATGTTTTAAAATACACAATGTCATTCAACAAACCATAAAGAGCACTTTTTTCTAATTTTCTTAATACAAGCACACACAACAGTCCTGACATGGGACTTCCCATCGAGACTCATCTTTTTTGTCTGTACTGATAACCATTAAAGGTGATAAAAGATTTATCACAAATAAGGTTATTTTCTATGAATCTATTTTCATTGAGTTTACCTCAATGAAAACTGCGTCATTTAACTAAGTAACTTTTAAATTTTCGTTTTAACATATGTTACAATTGAGATTTAATGTTAGATAATTTAATTTTCCATGCTGAAAATAAAACTGTAAATCTATCTGCAAAAATTTACCAAATCCAGTAATAAGAGTAGTGTTTCTGCAATTTCAACACAAAATTTTGTACCTGGTCACTTCATTTTTAATGCTAATTCGAATTGTATTTTATTAACGACTATTTTATGTATCCGGTATTATCTGGTTTATCATAGAAAAATAAAAAAAAAAATATTCGAATCTTTGTATGCAACAATTTTCAGTTTAATAAAAAAAAATAATTTATGTTTAAAAAATAAATCAATGTTTTTAGGCTGTACAAACCTTATTGTCGATCCAGGTAAGAAAAATATTCGTACAAACTTTAATTAAAATAAGTTTTAAAATAAACATTAGTATAAAGGACACAAACAAGATTTTATTTATATACATATTAACATATGCACACATATTCTACATTTTTTGTGTAATTTTATAAATAAATCAAATTTTTGTAAGTTTCAGAATCTATTCCAAGCAAATTCATTCAGAAAGAATACGTCGTCCATGTTGTAAAAGAGGACACTTTTTTTAAATGTGAAATGACTTTCTTTTATAAATCTGGAAATCGGCAATTTCCATTTACTGAAGAAATTATGATATCTACTTTCATAGAAGTAGAAAAGAGTTACGCTAAAATTGTAAGTTATTGATATTATTCATTTAATTAAACTGATTAAATATTTTTTACTCTAAATTTTTATTGCATAATTTTTAGTGAAAAATTATTGCATAACTAATAGTTTAGAGTTTATAATACTAACAAGTTTTACATATCATCAACATGACGTTATTATTTTATTACGTTTTCAATTTGCCAATCTGTTGCCAGTGACAAAGTCATCGATCTTCACTTTCTTGCTGCTCACATGGAACTTTCAGAATTTTGTCACGAACATACACCTAAGTGATGCGAGTTTTTCTTAAGTTTTCTCTGGAAATACTCTTACAAGCAGCTCGCTTATGTCTCAAGCTGCCATAACTTATCGAAATAAAAAGTCAATTTTTTCATTTAAATATATTAATGAAAATTTAAAATAACTTTTTTTCTATCTGTATTTATATATAAAATGTTTAACGGTATTTTGTAGTAGATTTCAATTTAACAATATATTTTCCATTTTCGGGTCTTCCACAGTGTAAAAACCAACAGGGCATTTTCCATTCTTGTCATGGATTAGACAGGCTTACATTTAGAGTTATCGTGTGGTGGAAACTGGAACTAGGTATAACCAAGACTTAATGCCCATAAACACTTTTCGTTGTTGTTTTTCGCCTCTTTGTGCTCTCTGAGCGGTAAAGGGCCTAAAACACCAAAGCAGAAAAAAAGCACTTTTTGTTGTAACTTGTCCAGATACGGTTTTAGGTTTCTCAAACCGATAATCTCATGCCTTAACTTCATCTAATTATAAAATTAGTCGAATTCACGCAATATAAGACTAGGACAATTCGACAAGGAGAAAAGATTCTCAAAAGGATTTTAATATATGTATGACTTTCTTTAAAGAAATCGCAGTAAAAAAACGCTTTACAATCAGCCTATTGTAAAAGAATGAACCTTCGACCTTATAATTTTGTTCAACAGTTTCATCCCCTCACCTACTGGTAAGATTTTTTTCTGTGACTACTCGTATGTTTAATTCAAGTAAAAATGATGCAGTAAAGGTATATTTAAATGTTTTGTAACTGTAATTTGCGATACTTATATTTTCTAAAGGTTTACTGTCTCATAGACTACTGTTCAATCTTATCGTCATTCACAACTAATTCAATTCTTATGAAAAGTCTCGTAACTAAAAACAATTTTAAATGTACAATGCACACTATAGTGTATTTGAAAGATGCTTAATTCTTTTACAATAAATATATACTTATTGCAACACTGTTTATTGACTAGTATTACCTTTTGTAATTATTGTACGTTTAAAACATAGTAATCTACTTAATATCGGATATTTGATCAACTACATCACCTCACTTCGAACTCGCATCAGTTAATTTCTCAATTTGGCTAACAATATCAGATTTGAAATGTTTGTTATTTCAGTTTCAGGTTTCAAATCTGATGACTCTGCGGTTTTATTATATTCTGTTTCTGTTTTATCATTAGCAAATTTAAATGTGTTTCTGTGTCAGTACAAAAAAGTGAGAACTAGACATATTTTTTTTTTCTAAATTAGAACTTATAGATGAATTTTCAATTATAGTTCATCTTCGATCCAAACATATTTATCAATTTATTTCGAACTTTTTAGAGTATAGAAAAATAAAATTATTTTGTAGTAAATGTCTTGCCCCTGTTCTTATAAACTTAAGAACTTCATATTCAAAGATGCCTGCCTACCTTTGAACAATTATAACGCAATTACAATTTTTTTCTTGTGTTTCATGCTTGTATGTCATGCCATTTTGAAAACTGACTCTTACTTTAGCCGCATTCGATTCATGCAACGTTGTTTGTACATATTTGGAGTCTCTGTGATTAAAGTTTTTATATTCAGAGTACTTTGTAGCTATATTCTATAATCAAATTGACACTAAAATTTGTATACAGATCATGCGACACAGGGGCCAAAAATTGCAAAATAAAAATGTAGTTGGAGATATTCTTTTAATCAGTAATAACTCATTTAGAAGGCATGCCAATTAGGGAGAAGATACGTGAGATTTCGTAGTGTTAAAAAATATTACTTAATCGTGTAAAGTTGTGTAAAGCACCCTCTAACGGAAAGTTTTAAACACTATTTTATCCTTTCATAATCGTTTCCGCATTCTTTGCATACTTTGTGTATAAATTTGGAATAAATCCGGTCATTAGTTGCACATATAATGTGCTCTGAAAAAAATTAACTATGGCAATCTCTATAACTGTAATTTTTTTCATTATCTAGGCATTAAAATACAATCATTCTATGATCATCGCGGGTTCAGCGAAACTCGCGACCAGCCCAAACAAGAAGATTGTTGAAAGCGATCGACATAGCTGAAACACACCATACCCTAAATATTTCCTGTAACACTTTGATCAACGAAATGGAATTAGAAATTTCTCATAGCTGTAGACTCTTGCTTTCATTAAAAGTAACTAGCAGGCGCCACTCAATTGCCTGCTCCGATATTTCCTCCTTCGTCGTTAAATCTCTTATAGTCAGGCTAAAAGAGTGAACAAATGCACGGATTAGAGCTTTAGAAAAACGAATAAATCCGCAATTTCCAGTAAAAGTGTCTAAAAACCTCCTTAAACGCCTCTCTCTCGGGAGTTAACTAACTGCGCACTTGCCTCTTGCCTTTTTTGTTTTTTCCTTTATAACAAGTCCAGCTCACTTTTCTGAATGATATGAAGTACAATATTATTAACACCACTTGTTGTTATCTTTAGTGTAATTATATATTATAATAAAATATAATTATTTGTTATCTTATATTATTTTTATTAAATGTTTCAGTGCAAAAATCATTATATGAATTCCTGTAAAATGTACAATAGGACAAAAACAATAACTGAAAAAAAATCGTTAATACCAAAGAAAATGACAGTTGTTGTACATTTAGTAAGTATAAATAGTTGTAACGTCTATTTGTTCTTTTATTTGACAATTTAATATAACGTACCATTGTTTCTGTATAACGTAGTAGTTGAAATACAGTATAAATATGTATGTACGTTTAAAATTCAGTGTAATTGAGTTTGCAAATATCTAAACTTTATCGTACTGTACGTTATATTTTAAATGATATTGCACGCATTTTTCGATTTTCGTGCATGAAGCATTAATACCTCTAATCCACTTTTCATATGCGAAATTACGTCTTTCTTACATTTTACAAAAAAATTTTACCTATTTTGTAGTGGTACTTTCGGTACAATGGCTGCGGCAACATCAGCTCATTGATCGCATCAGCATGGTGGATTTGGTGGCTCACTGGCCATTTGTCATCTCGCTTTTATAAGTTCTTATATTTTTCCATTTTGTTCATTCAGTCTCCAATGTACTCATATATGAAAATTTACGCGTTTATCATTGTCAGAAAAACACTTTGTTTGTATATTTATGTTTAGTTTATACTGTAACTTTGTTCTGTAACTTTGTATAGTATCTTGTACTCAAGCAACCACTAAAGCATTTGCCATGGGCTCTAATGTCTTCTTTCACATTTTCCTATTTCCCTTTATTTCACACTCGGTCTTACATTTTTTTCTTCTTTCTTCCGTTTTTCATTTCCGTTTCTTACTCTTCCGCTAAATGACAGACTATTCTTTTACTCTTTAAGATAAGTAAAGTAGTACATTCGGTCAATTTTAGCTCCTGTAACAGTAAATATTTTATTTACTTCCGGAAACTATCATTCTTAAATGCGGCAAATCTCTTGTTGGTCTGCAGATTAATACTTGAACAGACCAGTATTCTCGTTTGTTTTTATGTTGGTCAAATGCAAAATACAGTGACAAAAAGCCCAAATACTTTTACACTTCAATTATTTCTGGTGTGATTCAACGTTATTTGTATTTCTGATAAACTCCTCTAAGCTGATTTTTGTTCTAAATCTTGTAGAATTAGACGAAACAAGCAAATTGCATGCAACACACTTAACCTTTAGTGCCTATATAGATTTTAATTTTGGAAACCATGATAAGAATTTTTCTTGTTATTATTACTGAAAATTTTTATAAATTTTCCAATTTGAATTATAAATTTAAAATTATATAATAATTATATTTTTTTCAGGAGGAAGATTGGTTGAAACAGAAAAAGTCATTCGTTATGAGATATATTTACCTTTTAACAGATGTTCTTCATACTAAGTATATTTTTTATACAGTATACGTAAATCTTACGAGAGGTGTTAAATTTATTTTGCTTCTGTCGTTTTAGGTGTATGGATACACTTTTTCTACATCAGGTAATAAATCTATATTCAGCAATCGTACAGTTTTATTAAGTATTTCAATAATTTAATTTTATTCCTTAGGCAGACATCGCCATTAATCGTTATCTTATCAGAAAAACTTACGTGACGTATTCCTCTTCTGTCACTCACATTCCAACTACATTTGCAATACGTGCTGCAAGACCTTTAGAGAAAACTCTTATCTTGACGAAACCTTTCGATATAATGGTAATGTTTCAAAAATCATTATTTTTTCTCTAAATATTAAAAAAAAAAACAAATTTTTCATTGTACAAATTAAAATTTAGAAAAAAAATTATTAAAACATAAGAGATTTACTGGCTGGTATTATATCGTAACGCATAATGTGAACGATCTGTCAAAAGATAGTATGCCTCCCTAAAAATCATTTATGCTTTATCTATCACAAAGATTTGGTAATAATCCGTATTAACGTTGTAGATATTAGAAGAAAACAAAAGGAAAACTATGGCAAAAACGTCGGCAAAGCGTAAACTCGAACCCAACTACAAAAGTTTAGTGGTGTCATTTATTTTTCTCTGTTGGGCTACATGATATCGAATAATAAATATTTTGAAATAAAAAGTATCTTCATGTAACCCATACTAATTTTATAAAAAGGTAAATTTGAAAGTTTGACACGAGATAGGTAACCGCGCGGCGATGTCGTGTAGTCGGCGAGATACGCAGCGCCCGTGTCCGAACTTGTGATATATAGTAGATTTTTTTATAAAACGGATTAAGATGATACGAACTCGTATATAACGGCGAAAAAATTGCGATCGTATTCGTATAAACACGCTAAAAGAGACTTGTATAATAAGGTGAAACATCATCACAAACTCGTGTCGCGACAAGATTGGTCGAATCTAGACCAATAGCAGATATTGCAGAAACCATTGAGTTTAAACGAGCACTAAACCTACTAAAATACATTTATTATTCAACTGCCATAAAAATTATATTTTTATTAATGATGTATCCAAAGTTCAACGAATTTTACGCAGAAAAATAACTTATCAGAAAACACACGCTTGCCGTTGGATGCGCCACTCCGCTACAAAAAACAAGATTATGCAATGGCGTCGTCGAACGGTGCACACTCGGTAAGTAATCCTACAATTTTTTGTTTATAGCATATTTTATACGGATTATTCCCAAAAAATTATACGTGTTTTGGAAATGTTGAGTCGAATTAGTCTAGAATCGATTAATTTTATGGACGAAAACCTTTCAAGCAGCTGTAGTCCCTAAACTGCACACGTCCCAGGCTATGATTGGCTCATGTATTTAAGTGACTCATACAATACAGAATACATAAAAACACGGAACGTATCTACCTTGTTATGGGGGGTCTACTGTATAAAATTACATCTTCTAAGTATTTCATCATCGCCCAAAGCAAACCGCTGAAATAAAAAATGTGAAATTTGGTACACAGTTAGCGCATGTCATGAGAATGCACAATAATAAAAGATTTTTTGAAATTTTTCCGCAAGGGGAGAGGGAGAAGATTAAGGGTTAACTTGAAAAACGTTTACTACTGTACTATTTTAGATGCGAATTCGTGTTTTTATAGTAACAACTAATGTTGAAAATTTTAGTGACGTATCGAGGAAGGATTATTTCTATAAAATTGCAAATTCCGCGAGTAACAGCTAATCTATATAAAAAATTTTCATTTTTTAACCAGAACAATGAAGCCTATGATATAGGTTTTTATAATTTTAAAACTTTTTAAATTAATATAACGTAGAATTTCTCAACAACGGCCACTCAAATAAACATGAAACTTTTCATGAAGTAATCTTTGTTTGAATGTGATTTTATATAGAGGAAAATACGCCTGACCAAATCGCTACTATTTACAGATGATCGTTATTGCAAGTTTGACTATATTATAAAAACATTTATATTCTTATAAATACAATATAATGAAAATTTTGTATTTCAGATTTGGATTTGTATTCCTTTTTCTTTCTTCGTCGTTTTAATAACTTTGTATGGAATAATGAAGAAAGAAAGTGAATATAGAAAGAAGGAGATTCCAAAATTTTCCACTTTATTTTGGATTATATTGAGACACTTTGTTCGACAAGGTAAGAATTATTATACTGTGCATGACGTGTATTTTTATAAACTGTATATTAAACAAGAATAATGTGTACGGGTGAAATACTGAAATCATTTTTTGTTAATTATGATTGTACATTTGACATTTTTTCAGTTTTTCCTGATCCTGCTGACACATGACACAAATAGACTGTATTTCTATTTAATAACAAATTGACAATTACTAAAACTAAAATGTTTTTATTCTTCTCGTAATTACTTAACCACTAATTTCCATTTTCCATTATTTTAATTTTTCAGACACAACAATAGATAATTATATTTTCACCACGTTTCGTATCCTCGTTGGCTGTTGGATCCTGATTGCATTTATCTTGACATCAGCATACGTCGGCACTTTGCCTTCTTTCATGGTTAATCCTGGAACTGAAACCATTCCTCAAACATTTCAAGAATTGATTCAATCAGTGAAAGCAGGACGTTATAACATCACTTTCTTCAGAGACAGCGATGAATGTCTTTATTTTGATCGATGTTCATTTTATGTTTGTATCACTTTTTAAAAATGGTTTTACTTATTCATTTAAAAGATAAAATTATTTTTTAAAAATGTTTAATATGATATTCGGGAGTATTCAGTACTGTATTTAGATACGAATTGAGATAGAAATGAAGGCAGTTCAACAAAGGAAAATCTATCATGAGTATAAATTGTCATGAGCATTATTAATGAAAAAAATAGATGAGATATTTCTTCGTTATGTCAATAAACACCGTATATAAAAGGTTAACTACAAATAAGGACGTATTTTTTAATTTTTCGTAAAACAGAGAATTCTTGTTATTATTTTTAAATATATAGAGTAGTTGTCACCAAATGTATCCACAGCTACAAAATTGTTTAACATACCGGTTAAAATGTCTTCAACATGATTAAAATATTTTCAAACTAATTACATACAATTAAACATGTTAAACATAATTTTTAAAACGTTATTAAGATGCAATCGTCAGGTTAGCTTTTTTTAAAAATAATAAAGCTGAGTGTGTATTATAATTTACATGAATTTCATTTATTTATATATTTGTAGCTGAATTACAAGATGGAAATAGTAAAAAATGAAATGATCGATATCTTTAATGAAAACGTTCGAAAGTTTGACGAGTCAGACTTTTTCAATTCGAACAAACAAATTAAAAAAGTACTTAGTGGAACTCACGCCGTATTAGCAACAAAACATGAAATTGAATCGAGCTTGACCAAAGAACAAAAGGAAAAGGTGTTCATCTCAGAAGACATACTTTTTACGAAATTCCTATTCGTACAAATGAGTTTAGTCAGAGTGAATTATGCTGACAAAATCTCTAAACTGTAAGTATAAAAAATGTGTTTTTTTATTTCTCACAATTTACCAGTGAATAATGCAACTAAACTGTGGTAGTTGCAGTCTGTTTAAAGACTCGACTAATGATTAACGTCGGCCGTTGATTTTTACTTAATTTCGGATAAATTAATCAGCACATTTTTTAATGATGTTATCGCATTAACTTAATATATCTGGTAATGTCTATTTTATATTTTGTCACATGACGACAGAACGCCTTTTTTGTAGTATTAATTGTTTTTCGGTGCATAAATGTAAATAGTTACGAATTTAACATCTATTATAGCAAGCTTTTTGGTATTGTTACACCAGAATATAAACCTTTTAAAACACTGTTTAGCACAAAGGTGAAATGTTTAACTTATGAGAACGAAACCGGAAGAAATTTGCCACAAATAAGCAATCAATATCTGATTCTTATTAATTAATACAGAAATTGATTTTTAATTTAAAGCAAATTATTTTTAATGAAATATTTTATAGTAACGATTTTATTGTCAACCATGAAATTGAACCAATATTAACTTTAGAAATTACTTAATCATTTTTCATTAACTAAAAACATAATTATTCAAATTCTGCGATAAAAACAACATAGAAAGTTTACTAGAGTGATATATGCTACAATGAATTAAATGTTACGAATATCAATTTCACTTTAGTAAAACAATTTCATTGCTTAAATCTTAACAAACTTAGCAAATAATTTATAATAATCGAATGAACAAAATTTACCAAGAATACTCTCTTACAGGATAATATGTTTAGTTGGGATTAATTTGAAAGCTATGTCGTATTGAGCGTGTTACCGAAATGAAGTAGAAATTTTGCCACACCCGCAGGGAAAAGTTTAGTTTAGTTTCTAGTTTTTTCCACGTGACAAGATTTCAAGTTGCATTAATTTTGGTCATTTAATTGTGTTATTCAATTGGAAAGTGTGATGCATCTTAAAAACGAGTTTTATCATTTTACTCGACTAAGTGCTTTTTATGATAATATAGATTGCATATTTGAAAAAGCAATGCAGATTTAAAGACTCATGCCTTTGCAAGTATGCTCTTCTAAATGAATCCAGCGGTTATACTGTGTTAATGCTAAGTAAAGATAAAACTATGATAATAGTGTTAGAATTGAGACTGCTGTATTAAGTCTCAATATATGGAATTTATGAAATTTCAATTTTATGAAACATATAAGAAAATATGTTTGCTATTGATATTATATTTTCATAACATTTACAAAATAAAAAAAAACTATTAAAATGTTTCTTATTAAAATGAGCATTACTAATAGAAAGTGCAGAACTATGTACAGTAGAACCTCCATTAACCGGACCTCCATTATCCGGATTTTCGATTATCCGGATTGTTCAAAATAAACAAAAATTTTACGAATTTGCTGATCTGCACTTGGCGAATTACGACACTGTTTATGTACGTGATGGAATGCATAACTTTTTTTGTTTCAATAACGTCTCACCCAGCACAGTGGTCGTAAACTCTTAAATATATTTTACGTCGTAATAAAAATATAACTTGACATACGTATTTATAAATAATTTATTTTCAAATTACATCATTTCTATGACCAAGGGCAGCGTAAGGCATGGGCGACGTGGGCCACCGCCTACGCCTCGCGGTCCGAAGGGCCTCGCGCCTCGAAAGTTTATGCATTACTTAAAAGCCGCGAACGCGACGAAAAAATTTTACTCGTCATAAAACGATAAATAGTTTATCAAATTTTTATTCGTAAAAATGCAGTTTCAACTGTTTTTTATTTTATAAAATCTGTCTTCTTGCGCCACCAGAGGGCCTTTTAAACAATAGGTAGTCTGTTAGCGTTGGTCAGTAGTAGTCCAAATTCAATATGAACGTTTGTTTCTTGAAAATTTGATCACGATTTAAATACAGTATTTACTTTTAATATTGCCGATATGTCATCGCAAAGAAAACGTGTTGTATTATCATTAAAAGACAAATTAAAGTATTTGTTTCGATTATCCGGATTTTCCCTTATCCGGACTACCTTCATCCCCAATTAGTCCGGATAATCGAGGTTCTACTGTATTTTGAATTTATAGATTAATGTAATTATCAAGGTTTGTCAGTAACTTTTTTTATTTATTTCGTTTATTAAATAAATAATGTAAACCGAAAAGTACAAAATATTTAACAATATGATTATTAACCCGATGCATCCTTAATTTTTTTTAAATTTCTATTAAAATACATTCTAAACAATTTAAGTAACTCAAATAACTTTAATATATTGCATTAATCAAGTAATGTACTCTATATGCACAGAAATTTAATTGTAAATATTTATATTTAACAGGGTAAATATTTTTGCACAAAGTGGAATAGCTGAGAAAATTAACAGAGACCTTGTTGAAGAAAAAACAAGAAAGGACCTGTTCTACTATGACCATAAAATCGATACAGATAATGATCCTCTGAAAGTAGATGATATTATGGGTCTACTCTATTTATTAGTTACAGGATATATTATATCGTTTCTTGTATTTCTTACAGAAATTCTAGTAAACAAGATAAATAAGATTAAAAAAAGAAAATGCAGAGTGAGGCAGTTTAATATTGTTAACTAATATTTTATCGTATTTGAAAATTTTTGCAACAATGCTGTATTTGTTAAAATAGTTTCTAGTTTTTATTAATTTTTTTATTATATTATATTTTGAAAAACAATAACTCATAAAATGTGATAAAACAAAGCTTAAGTAATTTACAGTTAAGTCTTTGATTTGTTTGCATGTGAATTCGTAATCTAAAGCCTTAAAAGCTACAGCTGGATGCTAAACGATAAATTTTTTATAAAACCTATAGAAAAATACACAGATGTACGGAAGAACGTTGTTCCGAAGTAAACATTTAATCACAATTTAATCCACTTACGTTATATAACTGTTGTAATGCAGAAAGTGTTTAGATTTTGTTTTCTCGATGTTCACATTACTGTGCACATTCAACTCGAGTTGATTTTTTCACGATAGATAAAACTCACGTTGTATTGTATTTACTACCACAATTTGTATAATTAAATGATGGTTAGCGTGGATATCTTTAATTTGCATTCGCAATTCGCGCATGAACTATAAAAGAAGCGGTATAAACTTTTTATTGTTTATGTAAAAACGGTAGTTTTAATCAGGGAATTGGAAGGCCACATCATGAATTCGTTGTAATTGTACTGTTTGCATCCAACAAGCCAGAGACAACTCTAAAAAAAACTCAGAAAAACGTTATTTCGGTTGGCAATTGATGCACCCCGATATATCTATTAATTCAGGCTATAAATTAATTAAAGTAGAAAAATGTTCATAGACACCTTACATATCTATCATATAATGTTATGTAGATGTATGTTAAAATTTTGTTAAATTTAAAAACGAAAATTTATAAGTTATGATTTTACCCTGTTATTAACGTTATTTTATCAGCACTAAATAACTACAGAAGAACTACAATATAAAAATTAGATATGAAAAAAATTGATGAAAATTCTTTTAGTGAGGAAATTCCAACGAAGACCTGTATAATGCACTGCTTAAACAATATAGTGTGATGCTTAAGCAAATATATAACAGATTTTCAAAACAACCGGATAATCAAAAGTTATAATTTTTTGAAGAAGCTTCTCTGCATTTATTATAATCTAAGCACATCAGTTTCGTTATTTAAATTATTCATCAGAAATCTGAAACTTCGAATATAACGTAAAAATATTCTTAAAAATGATCATGGTTAATATGTGGCACGTAGACTGAAATAGACTTGTCTCGCTCATAGACTGCGAGTTCGGTTTTGGGTTCGCTTTCTCCAAGACCAGCTGGCCACGTGGAGTTTTCCGGGTTTTCTCCACGTCTTTATCGCCTGAATAGGGGCCAGTTATCCTTCAAAAGTCCTCCCGGAAGGCATTATTTTTCGAATATAAACAAATATATATAATCACTTACCACATCACATTGTAAATGCATGTAACAAAGTACCACAGGGCACCATAGCATAGTAGCTCTTGCCAATCATAAGAGACAAGAGATGATGTATGACATATCTGTTCCTTGGACTTAACTACTTACTTAATGTTTAATTGTATGCGTTTCTTTTTCAAATAAATGTTTAATTGCTTATAATTAGAGATGTCCATTATTTGAAGATTTGACTGTATAGTCTTTTATTTTCTATACTAAAAATATGTACCTTAAATTTTTCATCCGCACTGAACACTTAAGCCAATAAAATAATTATATTACTGCTATGTTTATAGAGTTTTAATATTCCGACCTGAAAAATAAAAAATTCTGCAACGAGTTTTCTAACTTTCTCGGTATAATTTTATATTGCGTGTGTAGTTCTATATGTTACGATATTTTATTTTAAAACTGTTAAAATGGCATCTTGCTGAATTTTGAGTGTATAAATAGGGATCATGGAAAAGTGAGAATACTAGTTCAGCGGAAAATCGTTATTTAGTCCGACCATAGTCAAGATTTGTCATACGAATTACTTCGTCTCCTCACCTCATCGACTTTTAACCCGGAAAATTTAGTATTGTCAATACATTTGTAGAATGAAGTTGTATCTATATGGGAGAGCAGTGTAGCTTCACCAGTATGTGGCTACTGGGAAAGTGAGAGCGAGATGGAATCACATTCTGTATTTCATGCCTTAATTAATTAATTAATTGATCGGACATTGGGCCTGAAACTGTCTCATTACTTTTTATTTTGATATGTTTAAAATACATTACAATAGGGACTACTATACTTTTCCCTGCTAAAACCTATCAATAATTTTTACTATTATTTATACAGTTATAAAACAACGAATAATGCTATCATATCTATCTTTACACGACTATACTCAAATGGAGCGATATCAACGATATTATTAAATTTTTTCATAAAAATATNGATATTTTAACAATTTTTTATAAAAATAACTTACATGGTTGATAGTTAGTTACAATTAACATCATGCATGTTTGGTAATTGACTTAGCAATCAGTTTACTATTGTTGTTGCAGAGTTCGGATCATCTTTGAGTATGCAGTTGCTTTTGTAGAATGAAGTTGTATCTATATGGGAGAGCAGTGGCCACTGTAAAAAGCGGAATGCCTTCACCAGAATGTGGATACCGGGAAAGAGGAGGCGAGATGGAATCACATTTCGATACTACCTGCTATAGAGGAGGAGTTTTCACATGTCACCAATGGTTAGATCGTTGTTTAAGTTCATTTTATAAGTTTTTGTTTCTATGATTTAAAGATGTTCATATAAATTTTTTTATACTATATTTATCTATTCTAAGTATTTTTATATTATTAAGTGAGATTTCGCAATCTTCGTTATTNACAGTTATAAAACAACGAATAATGCTATCATATCTATCTTTAAGACTTTACTCAAATGGAGCGTATGATCAACGATATCATTAAATTTTTTCTTTAAAATATTAAGAAGCGAAATGATGGGGCAAGTCGTTGTCAAGTCTAAAAAGTACTTTCAGCAACTCATTCTCTGGTTCCCGAAAAAGCGAAAGTGAATCCATCATAAGCAAATCGTAAGAAAACAACTTTTCTCTGTTAACTATTACTTGTTCGAAAATTATTGTAATCGAAAAATTAACTTAAATAGACTTAATTGCGCCACGATCACTAAAATTGTCGTATGTAAATCACGGTTTTTTTAAATAATGTTTATTAATTAAATGTGAATTTAATATATCGTTAGTAGTAGTGATTTGACACATACTAATCACAAAATTAATTTCAGATGTCGATTACATATAATTTTTTAATATTGCAAATAAAAATTTGTTGAATAAAATTATTTNTTGCAATGTACGGCTACAGCAGAATTACTGTAATTAAATTTAATTGCACGTGAATGTTCTTTTAGTATGATTTTTAGGATTCTTTATAGTTTCTCCTATGTATTGGTTATTCGGTTGGCAGCTGCATGATATTCTATATATGACGTTATTTTGTAGCATCATGTGAATGTTTTGAAAAAAATTTTGTTTAGTTATTTGTGAATTTTTTATATTATTAGTAAATACAGAGTTATTTTATGTGGTTTTAATATTTTTTTTAATTTTTTCAAAAATTGTGGGAATGTAATTTTTTTATAAGTCATTTGAGTTGGTATACTTTTTGACAAAGGCATATTTTCTGTCAGTTATAACAGTGAGAAAAATATGCATACTTCGAGTTTTTTGAGAGTCGACCTGCATCTGTTAGAACGGAAAATTGTTTAATTCCTACGACAATTTAGTTAATTACAATTAAGAACATACTGTTGCCAAATATTCGTATTATTACATATCGTATATTACATATCGTATCATAGTTAAAAATGTAAAAATATTTTTAACAATTATATGATATGTTTTTAATAAAATAAGACAACAGATGGAACCACTAACGTTGCCCAGAAAAAATTTGGAATTCTGTGTAGTGTTCTGTTTTGGACGTTTCGGGACTTGTTTCTCAACACTGTCATACTGTGGCCAAAAGCGCCTTATATCTGAAAAAAGGTTAAAGTAAAATTATAAAAAACAGTTTAATGTCTCGTTTTTCTTAATTTTATTTTTAACTTTTACTTTTCTGTTCAATACTATCTGAAAGATTATAAATGTAAAAAAAATTGTCGATTGTTAACTATATTTTTATATTTTATGTTTTAAATGACGCCTTATTTTTGACATTCTGTATTCCATGCGTTAATTAATTAATTAATTAATCGGACATTGGGCCTGAAACTGTCTCATTACTTTTTATTTTATAAGTTTAAAATACATTACAGTAAGGACTACTATACTTTTCCCTGCTAGAACCTATCAATAATTTTTACTTTTATTTATACAGTTATAAAACAACTAATAATGCTATCATATCTATCTTCATACGACTTTACTCGAATGGAGCGTATGACCAACGATATCATTAAAATTTTTAATAAAAATATTAGGAAGCGAAATGATAGGGCAAGTCGTTGTCAAGTCGAGAAAGTACTTAGGGCAACTCATTCTCTGATTTCCTCAAAAAGCGAAATCGAATCCATCATAAGCAAATGGAAATAAAACAACTTTTCTCTGTTAACTGTTACTTGTTCGCAAATTATTGTAATCGAAAAATTAAAAAAAATAGACTTAATTGTTCCACGATCACTAAAATGTTCGTTGCGAATCACGGTTTTTTAAAATAATGTACTTTAATTAAATGTGAATTTAATATATCGTNGAAACTTGCAATCATGGAGACATATGGTTTCATTATTACTTACGACGGCGATAGAAATTATTCTGTTTCTCCTCGTTTGTACAAGTCTTTGGATACAGTTATAGCTGCAGTAATTAAATTTTCTTTCGATATTCCTGATAATTTACCTATTGTTTTACGTTATTTTAAAGTTAACTATGAGATATGAAAAGAAAATGAAAAATTTGGTTTTATAATTGTCGACGAGGATGAAAGAATTAATGAACTTAGTAATAAATTATATTATTCGTTCGAGTAATATTCAAAAGTTATGAATGAAGTTTATATAGAAAAGAACAAAAAGAATATACTAATATTTATAGAGATAATTTGCAAAACAAAGCATTATAAATTTACTATAGCTTATAAGTTCAAATAATATGAATATGTATTTCAAACATCCTAGTAACTGTATAATTGTTGGACCTTCACAATGTGGAAAGTCTACAGTAGTGAGAAAAATTATTCATAACAAAATTTATGAAAAGACATTAAAAAAGTTCTATGGTGTTATTCCGTATATTTGCCATTTTTTCATGAGGAAAGAGATATTACAAACATGTAAGGTTTACCTGAATCCGTGCAAAGATGGGATTTAATAATAATTGATGATTTGATGCATGAACTCAGTTCAAAAACTGCATCTTTGTTTACAACAGTCTCATCATTAGAATGTAAGCGTGATAATTATAATGCAAAATTTGTTTCCAAAAAATAGAATTGTAAGAGATATAACTTTAAACACGCATTATTTGATATTATTTGAAAATCGCGATGAAAGTCAAGTAAGTTGTTTGGGGCGGAAAGCTTTTGCTGGTAAATACTATTTTTTATGGATGCATATAAAAACGCAACAGAGAAGGAATTTGGTTATTTGTTATTTGATTTTCATCCTAAAACGAATAAGAAATTTTCTGTGAGAGATTGGTGTTTTCGCGGCAAACAAGGTATTTTTGAGATATACTTACCAATAAAATATAGAACGTAAAGAAAAATTATCATATGTTAGCACTTTCGTCCAAGACTACTCCTTCTCAACGAAAAGCAATATTGAAAAAAGCTACTCCCGATCAAATTAAAGTTTTGTATGAAATACGTGATAATTTGCAGGGAGNTCAGAAGTTATGAATGAAGTTTATATAGAAAAGAACAAAAAGAATATACTAATATTTATAGAGATAATTTGCAAAACAAAGCATTATAAATTTACTAAAGCTTATAAGTTCGAATAATATGAATATGTATTTCAAACATCCTAGTAACTGTATAATTGTTGGACCTTCACAATGTGGAAAGACTACAGTAGTGAGAAAAATTATTTATAACAAAATTTATGAAAAGACATTAAAAAAAGTTCTATTGTGTTATTCCGTATATTTGCCATTTTTTCATGAGGAAAGAGATATTACATTCATGTATGGTTTACCTGAATCCGTGCAAGGATGGGATTTAATAATAATTGATGATTTGATGCATGAACTCAGTTCAAAAACTGCATCTTTGTTTACAACAGTCTCATCATTAGAATGTAAGCGTGATAATTATAATGCAAAATTTGTTTCCAAAAAATAGAATTGTAAGAGATATAACTTTAAACACGCATTATTTGATATTATTTGAAAATCGCGATGAAAGTCAAGTAAGTTGTTTGGGGCGGAAAGCTTTTGCTGGTAAATACTATTTTTTATGGATGCATATAAAAACGCAACAGAGAAGGAATTTGGTTATTTGTTATTTGATTTTCATCCTAAAACGAATAAGAAATTTTCTGTGAGAGATTGGTGTTTTCGCGGCAAACAAGGTATTTTTGAGATATACTTACCAATAAAATATAGAACGTAAAGAAAAATTATCATATGTTAGCACTTTCGTCCAAGACTACTCCTTCTCAACGAAAAGCAATATTGAAAAAAGCTACTCCCGATCAAATTAAAGTTTTGTATGAAATACGTGATAATTTACAGGGGAGAGAAAATATACTTGCCGATGTTCGTATATTACAAAAATATAAATTTTATCAGAAAATTACGTGAAAGAAATGTTCCTTTAAATACTAAGAAAAAAATTTAATTAATCAATCGCGTAGATTTCTTCCTCTTCTTCTAGGTCCGTTATTGTGGCAGGTGGACTAATTGGTAAGGCAATAGGAAACAGAATCTAATGGCGAAGCAAATGGCTTTTGTTTCTCCTGAATTGTTGTCAGCATATCAAAAACCTGAAATAAGAATTGGTGATAATATTGAAGAATTACTTGAGACTGGTGATTTATCTGTTTATAGTAAAGTCAAATTATTAAGTAAATTGATTTCAAGATATCAGAGAACAGTTCATGCACTAAAAGAACCTGTTAGAGTATCTGTTGTATCTGACAAAATTGAAAAAATGGAATCTCAATTTGAAGAAAAAGTTGTTGATGATGATGCATTTATTAAACAAATAATTTTATCCGTACCACAATTGTATCAAAAATATATACCACATTTAATTGATAAGTTGAATCAAAGTCATTACGGATGGAATTCTAAAGGTGAATTAACAGTCGATGGGAAACCTATTTTTGGAAGTCATATAGTAGTAGACTTAATTTCGTACGTAATGAAAAATAGAAAAACCGCATTAGTTCCTGTTGGTTTTAAAAAATTTTTGAACGGCTTAAAAAAAATAAACATTCCTAAAAAGTAAATTTGAAACAAAAGTTTGGCAACATTACCCGAAAAATCACAGTATCAACCAGCATCGGTCGAGACTCCCAAAAAAATTTTCTCTCCGAGACTATTTCACCAGTGGAAAAAATCTAAGAGGAAGAGAAAGAAAAATTCCGAATGGAAAAGCTTTTGAAATCCATATACTATAATCCTAAATCTCCCGCATATTTTGGTCATGTATGTAAATTAGTAAAAGAATCTAATTTACTGCCATCTGTTGTTAAAAATGGCTATCTTATCAAATGACTTATACTCTTCATAAACCTGTAAGAATTATATATTCGCGAAGAAAAACTTAAAGTTTTTATTCTAATGACTTATCGCAAGCCGATTTAATTGTATTAAAACAATTTTCTAGATTTAATAATGGAGTAAAATACTGACTAACCGTAATCGATGTATTTACTAAGTATTGCTATTTCGAACCAATAAAAGATAAAAAACCTCAGTCAGTTTTTAAAGCTTTTGAAATCATTTTTAAAAAAAATATTCCAAAAAATTTACAAACTGATAATGGAAAAGAGTTTTATAATAGATTGGTAAAAAATCTTTTTAAAAAATTTAAAATTAATCATTATTCAACCCATTCTGATACAAAAGCAGCTGTTGTCGAAAGACTAAATAAAACTCTGCGGAATAAAATATATAGATTATTTACTTATCGTAATTCTTATAAATATATTGATAAATTATCTGATATTGTAAAAAGCTACAATAATAGTTTTCATAGAAGTATCGGTATGTCTCCATCGGAAGTTACACCTTTGCATCACAGTGCGATTTTTGAAAAGCTCTATGGTATAAAAGGAGAAAATACATTTAAATTAATATTGGTGATTTCGTTCGAATTTCGAAAATACGTAAAACATTTATTCCAGGATATCTACCCGGTTGGACAAAAGAAATATTTATTATTCATGATCGTTTTTTATTTCATCCTCCCACATACATATTGAAAGATTTAAATAACGAAATTTTGGAAGGAAGACTTTATACACAAGAATTACAGAAGATAACAGAATGATACAGTCAGACATTTTTGTAACTCTGATAAGCAACGCCATCATGGATTTATTTTTTGAAAATAAGCAGTCTCATTTCATTGTGAAAATGAGTCCACCTATTGAATTGCGTGGAAAATGGGTAGTCGGTCTGAGCGAAGTTATTATTCCTAGAAATTGGTTTAACATATTTAACTACAATAACTATTATGCTATTAATAAAATTTAAATTAGACGAGAAAAAATAAGCGATGAAACATGTGATTTCATTAACTACAGGTGATGAAAATAAAGGAGAGACGCTTTTAGACTGGATAAACAAAAATATAGTTTTGTTAAAAGGATCTAACTCGGCAGAATTTGTTTTAGACAAGGATTATAAAAATGTAAAACTAAATTTGAAAGAGGAATTAAAGTTGTATGTTACAAAATACCATGCTGACAAATTACTTTATTTATTAAATTTACCGAACACAGATATTATATTTAAACAACAGAGTTCAAGTTTAATATTGCAAGGAGAGACTAAGGAATATTTATCAAATTCTAGATTTTACAAAGATCAATTTATAATTTTAGTAGAAAGAAATAAAAAAGTTGTTGAGGAAATTGATGTAGTGAAAAAAATGTTTATTCCCATCAGATTATATTCCTCAGCCGATAAATTTCTTGGAATGTTTAAATATATTAAATTAGGATTACTGCTTAAAAACAAAATCATTTTAAAAGTTCCTAAAAATATAACAATTGAATTCGGACGAATTAAAAGATTTATTAGGATTTAAAACACAGAAATTTTCAGTGGGTGAATATGTAAGTGAATATCCACTCGAATTGTCTGCAGGAATTTCAGAAATTTTCATCTATTCAAATATTGTTGCTTCTCATCACGTTGGAGATATAACAGCTCCTCTTCTAAGAGTTATACCAGTTATAGGAGAAAAGACCGATCAAATAGTTAGAGTTTATCCCTCACCTTTATATTTTCCTTTGAAGAAAAATTATATCGATACTATCGAAATCGAGTTAAGAACCGCTGGTGGAAAAGAAATTGTCTTTTTTGGAGGCAAAACATTATTAGTTTTATCTTTTAAACAATTATAAATAGTGCTTAATTTTATTTGCTAATGTTAGTTCATCTTGGAGAAGTACAAAATGAAGCTGGATCCTAAAGATTGTATAAACTATTACTGTAATCAGGCGGGAGGAACGATATTCAGACCTGAGTTACATTTCCTCTCACACGACAATTAGGAACAGGGAATTATTTTGCAGGACAGCAAATACAACGAGGATATGGATTTTTTGGAGATTTATTTCGTAAATCTATTCCTATTCTTAGTAAAGTAGGAAAATATCTAGGGCGAAAAGCGTTAAACTTTGCATTAAATGTTGGATAAGATGTAATTAGTGGGAAATCATTTAAAGAATCTACAAGATCACATTTAAAAGATAGTCGAGCACCAATCGAATTTTATGTATTTTGTTCTGGTGAAAATTATATCGATTTGCATTCAATTTATCTTCATGTTGAAGCAAAAATCGTAAAGAAAAATGGAACAGGTAATGCTGCGGATGAAAAAGTTGCTCCTGTCAATTATTTTTTGAATAGTTTGTTTACACAATGCAGTGTTTTTCTAAACCACAAACAAGTAATTTTACAAGTTAATTATCCCTATCGAGCAATTTTGGAAGCCTTATTATTTTACTCAAAAGAAGCACAAGAAACTTTTTTAACAAGTGCATTATTTTTTAAAGATACTGCACACAACATATGGATTCCATAGAAGAAAATAATGAAGGAATGGCTAAAAGATTTAATATAGGTAAACAAAGTAGACTAATAGATTTAGTCGGACAGCTTCATATTGATTTATCACACCAACCTAAACTGTTAATTAATAATGTTGATTTACAAATTAAATTAGAAAGATCGAATGACAATTTCGCTTTAATGGCAAATAATGATAATTATAAAATTATTACTAAAAATGCATCTCTAAAAATTAATAAAGTAGATGTTAGTTCATCAGTTCAAATTGGGTTAGAAAAAGCATTGCAGACAGGTATTATAAAAATTCCATTTTGCAGAAGAAATATTAAAATTTTTACTTTAAGTAGTGGAATTATATCTACAAATATATCAAGTTCTGTTATCGGTTAGTTATCTTATAGAATTACTATTGATTTAGTTTCTAATTTAGCATTTAATGGAAATGTAAAATACAATCCTTTTAATTTTAAAAATCAGAATTTAAATTGTATATGTTTATTAAAAGACAATCAAATAATTCTTCCGAAACCATATACTTCTGATTATACAAATAAGATATATGCAAGAAATTTTACATCATTATTTGAAGATATGGGATGCATTAACCATCATAAGTTTACAAATATATCTTATGACGATTATAAAGATGGATATACTTTATATTGTTTTGACCTTACTCTTGATCATTCTGCATCAAAATCACATATTATTGTTAATCAACAAGAATACATTTCAGTGAAATTAAAATTTTCAATTGCTATATTAGAAACTGTGAACGTTTTTTGTTTGCTGGAATATAATAATACTCTAGAAATTGATCACTCAAGAAGTGTGTTTGTGGATTATTAATGAATACTATCACTTTATGAAGACTGGCTTCGAGTGATTCTAAAATAGAAAGGACTTTTGGAGGTGTTTTCACGTCTGATGATTTACCAGTTTTCATTGCTAATCATAAATCGTTTACATTTAATTTAGACAAAAAAATAAACGAGGGAATCATTGAGTATCTTTGTTCTTTATAAAAAAAAACTTGTTCTTACTATGATACCTATGGAATGAAACCAACAAAAACAAAAATTATAAAATTTATAAACAAAATTCTAAAAATTGTTATTGGAATGATAAGGTTCATCAGAGTTTATATTCAACAACTTGTGGATATTTCTGTTTGTATTTTCTATATAAAATGAATAGAAATCAACGTTTAAATGAATTAAGTACAACGGACAAATTTTATAATGATGAATTTGTAAAGAAATTTGTTAAAAATCATTTTTACTTAGCAGATCCGAGTGCAATAATGTATAATCAATGTTGTACTTCAATGAGAAATAATAAAATTATTTAAATATAAATTTTTGTAAATTATTTAATACTTACTGCATGAGAATTTTCAGGCACTAGAATCTATTTTTTAAATACATCAATTGAATNTTCAATGACAAAAAGAATTTTTTATACGTATTACATGACTTATCTTCAAACGTATGTACATGAAACACTTAGCATAGAGAAAATAAGTGCGGATTAAAAATAGCGCAGTAATTTTGACATCCCGAAACTTTAAAGACAATTAAGAAGTAAATCCCAAACAAAGATATTCCTTGATCCGTTGCCAAAATTCTAACTCGTGTTTTCAAGAGTAACATTTTTCGTATTAAGATCTGTTATGTGCTTTGGTCGTTGGGTCGTTGGTTTGTTCGGTATGTTGAGTTTGTTGGGTTTGAGGTGAATAGGTAGTCGAGGAACAGTCGCAATGGCATACTTACTCGGCCGGGAGTTTTCGCATTTGGATATCTTCCGCCGAGGTAGTGCAAAAGAAGTTACAAATGCCCGAACAGAATTCTCAAATAAAAGGAAATACCGGAGCCCAGGCGAAATTGACGTCGTCTGAAAACATTTTAAAAAATCCTTAAGTTAAAAAATGAATAAATAATTAATGGCATCCAACTATAAGAATGATTCGTATCTAACTGTGATCGCGGGTAAGTTGTATCGTGGAATAACGAGTCTTTTACCTAGTGGCAGAATGAAAAGAGAAAGACCGACATCGTACAGTAAGTACATCGTGGCTTTCTGCATGGCTGCTCACAATTATCTTCTAATTTCTTATAGACACGAATACCGGTTTAAAATTAAAATATATCCAAGTTTTTTAATATAAAAGTTTAATTTTAATCTCAAAAACAATTTGCTATCAACAAATGCTAAAAAGTTGTTTTCATTCATCAAAACTTACCACTGATAGATAGATTTTAAGTATTAAAAATAATACAGTATAACCTCGATTATCCGGACTAATTGAGGATGAAGGCAGTCCAGATAAGGAAAAATTCGGATCAATGAAACGCATAGTTTAATTTGACTTTTAATGATAATACATTACATTTTCTTTTCAATGACATATCAGTAATATTAAAAATAAATAGTGTTTTTAAATCGTAATTAAATTTTCAAGAAACAAACGTTCGTATTGAATTTGAACTACTACTGAGCAGCACTAACAGACTATCTATTGTTTAAAAGGCCCTCTGATGGCGCAAAAAAACAAATTTTATAAAATAAAAAGCAGTTGAAACTGCATTTTTATGAATAAAAATCTGACAAACTATTTATTGTTTTATGACGACTAAAACTTTATCGTCGCATTCGCGGCTTATAAGTAATGCATAAATCTTCGAGGCGTGAGGACCATCGGTCCGCGAGGCATAGGTGGTGGACCACGTTGCCCATACGCCGCCCTTGATTATAAAAATGATGTAATTTAAATATAAATTATTTATAAATACTTATGTCAAGTTATATTTTTATTATGACGCAAAATATATTTACAAGTTTATGACTACTGTGCTGGGTGAGACGTTGTTGAAACAAGAAAAGTTATTCATTTCATCACGTACAGTATCGTAATTCGCCAAGTGCAAATCAGCAAATTCATAAAATTTATGTTTATTTTGTACAATCTCGATAAACGGAAATCTAGATAATAGAGGTTCTACTGTAATTAAAAATATATTTACCATGTTCATCCATATAAAATTTATAAGAGAACACATAACATAGACAACAGTGAGCAACAAAATAGGTATGGTGTGGGCATGGCATGCCAATTTTCAAGGATTTCGGTATGCCTAACATTTAAATTTTAAATGATGAAATTTTTATATTATATATTGCTTCTGTTAAGTTTAAAAAATTAAATTCAATTTGTCCTCCCTTGTAATAAATTATATCATACTTTTTATATAAATTAATTAAAATTTCATATACTTTACTATAACATTCCCAATGTCCAAAATTATGTTTTTTATAAGATAAATACTTCCCATGTAAGAAATTTTCGAATTTAACAGATTTTTTATCTCATGGTGATAAATTATTAAAAGTAATAAATTGATTATAAAAATCTATCTTCCCAAAATTGTTTTCATTTCTTGCTACAAACCCTAGTTGTCTACATAATGTATTAAATGGAAGATTTTCATCTTGAATCGTGAAAGCTTCAAAGTCAATGATAAATCCTATATTAGAACTATATTAGAACACACGATATTAATTTTAATAAAAAATAACTTCAACACTTACCATTTGAATATTTTTGAGTGTTAAAATTTAATTTATATTAAAATATATCAATTAAATAGAGACATATATATATA
>NW_019385565.1:127688-175758 GCF_000671375.1 Centruroides sculpturatus
AGCAATAAAATTGGTATGGTATTGGCATGGCATGTAAATTTTTGAGGATTTAGGCATGCCTAACTTTTCAATGTCAAATGATGGAATTTTTATATTATATATTGATTCGGTTAAGTTTAAAAAATTAAATTCAATTTGTCCTCCCTTGTAATAAATTATATCATACTTTTTATATAAATTAAATAAAATTTCATATACTTTACTATGACATTGCCGATATCCAAAATTATGTTTTTAATAAGATAAATACAGCCGTGTAAGAAATTTCCAAATGTAACAGATTTTTTATCTCGTGGTGATAAATTATCAAAAGTAATAAATTAATTGTAAAAATCTATCTTCCCAAAATCGTTTTTATGTCTTGCTGAAAACCGAATTTGTCTACATCATGTGTTGAATGGAAGATTTTCATCTTGAATCGTGAAAGCTTCAAAGTCAATGATAACTCCTATATTAAAAACTATATTATAATACACAGTATTAATTTTAATACAAAATAACTTTAACATTTACCATTTGAGTATTTTTGAGTTTTGATATCTAATTTATATTAAAATATATGAATTAAATAGAGACATATTAAAAAAAACTATATATTGTAAATTTTTTTAATACCACAGGAGAATTCTGAAACACTAAAATCTACAATTTTTTTAATATATCAATCAAGTATAGATATAAAAGAAAATATACTTACAACTCATCTTGGAAGAATGACGAAGTTTGAATGGTGAAGTTTGTGAATGATCATTGATTCTACTCGCTGTATTTATAGTTAAATTTAACAGAGGTGTGGTATTCATTTCTAAATATCCCGTTATTTGAAGTACATTCTTAAAATATTAATAAATCCCTCTGCGAGTTTTCAATTCGTATTTATATATCATGTTATTTAAACTACACTCTTAAAATATTAATAGACACCGTGTGTTTTCAAGTCATATTTAAATATTTTGGTATTCAAAGTACAGTTAAAGAATATTAATAGACATCATGTTATTCTAAAATTATTAATAAACCTCCTGTTATTCAACATACCGTCTAAAAATATTAATTAGCATCCGTGTTGTATGTTAGTTTTGTGTTCAGCAATAGTATAAATACTGGATATAAGAGATTGGCTCAATACACTGCCAAGATATTAGCTAAAAACATCTTTTGCATGAACCGCTTATACATCTAAGAAAAATGTCTGCAGAGGGTAAGCATTTTATTTTATTTTTTAATATTTTTACTTAAAATACAGTAGAACCTCGATTATCCGTACTAATTGAGAGTGAAAGTAGTCCAGATAAGGGAAATCCGGATAATCGAAACAAATACAGTAGAACCTCCATTATCCGGACCTCCATTATTCGGATTTTCGATTATACGGATTGTTCAAAATAAACAAATATTTTACTAATTTGCTGATTTGCACTTGTCAAATTACGACACTGTTTATGTACATGATGGAATGCATAACTTTTTTCGTTTCAACAACGTCTCACCCAGCACAGTGGTCGTAAACTCTTAAATATATTTTACGTAGTAATAAAAATATAACTTGACATACGTATTTATAAATAATTTGTATTCAAATTACATCATTTCTATAACCAAGGGCGGCGTAAGGCATGGATGACATGGGCCACCGCCTATGCTCTGCGGTCCGAAGGGCCTCGCGCCTCGAAGGTTTATGCATTACTTAAAAGCCGTGAACGCAACGAAAAAATTTTACTCGTCATAAAACGATAAATAGTTTGTCAAATTTTTATTCATAAAAATGCAGTTTCAACTGCTTTTTATTTTATAAAATCCGTCTACTTGCGCCACCAGAGAGCCTTTTAAACAATAGGTAGTCTGTTAGCGTTGGTCGGTAGTAGTCCGAATTCAATACGAACGTTTGTTTCTTGAAAATTTGATCACGATTTAAATACATTGTTTACTTTTAATATTACCTATATGTCATCGCAAAGAAAACGTGTTGTATTATCATTAGAAGACAAATTAAAGTATTTCTTTCGATTATCCGGATTCTTCCTTATCCGGACTACCTTCATCCCCAATTAGTCCGGATAATCGAGGTTCTACTGTACTTTGTTTTTTAATGATAATACAACACGTTTTCTTTTCGATGACATATCGGTAATATTAAAATAAATACTATATTTAAATCGTGATCAAATTTTGAAGAAACAAACGTTTGTATTGAACTTGGACTACTACTGACCAGCGCTAACAGACTACCTATTGTTTTAAAGGCCCTCTGGTGGCGCAAGAAGACGGATTTTATAAAATAAAAAACAATTCAAACTGCATTTTTATGAATAAAAATTTGACAAACTGTTTATCGTTTTATGACGTGTAAAATTTTTTTGTCGCGTTTGTGGCTTATAAGTAATGCATAAACCTTCGAGGCACGAGGCCCTTCGGACCACGAGGCATAGGCGGTGGCCCATGTCGTCCATGCCTTACGGCGCCCTTGGTCATAAAAATGATGTAATTTGAATATAAATAATTTATAAATACGTATGTCAAGTTATATTTTTATTACGACACAAAATATATTTAAGAGTTTACGACTACTGTGCTGGGTGAGACGCTGTTGAAACAAAAAATGTTATGCATTCCATCACGTACATAAACAGTGTCGTAATTCGCCGAGTGCAAATCAGCAAATTCGTAAAATTTTTGTTTATTTTGAACAATCCGGATAATCGAAAATCCGAAATACGAGGTCCGGATAATCGAGGTTAACTGTATTTCAATAAATATAACATTAATTCAATAAATATAACATTAATTAATACAATTAATTTATTTCAATAAATATAACATTTTTTAGACAGTAATTATGATTTTAACGTGAATCAGACTGTTGGTAAAAAAAGAGGAGCTAATCCTAAAAATTTAGAAGATCTGGAGTTAAAAAAGCGAAAGGTTGCCTTAGAGTCTATGGCAACCTTTTGCTTTTTATAGTCTTTAGAATCTAAAGACTATAGAAATTTCTGAAATGTTAAAAGATGTGATAACAACTGTATGACTCTCACAAATAATAGTCCTACAGCCGTTGTCACATCTCTGTTTTTTTTAATTATTAGGTAAAAAAAACCTTGTAAAACAGTGTTTATTAGAAATGTAAGTCCCAAGATCGACCACCTCATGGTGGTTCGAACGGTATGAACATTTTAATTTTTATAAGTTCGATGCTTGGATGGTACGGTACATGTCTATTGAAACTGGGTTTTTCTCCACACTTCCCAATTTCTCGCCTATCTGTTTGCAAGGGTAATTCAAACCTGGCTCGTGCAGTGGAGATTGATGCCGATTGTCTGATCACAACCATAACATATCGCGAGTCTTACGTAGTTTAAATCGATATTTCTGTACTTATGTTTGGCACTTATTTTTTTAAACAGAGAGTTTCTTAAAATTACGACTGCAAAGAACTTAGAGTTTTAGGGGAGATCGGGGCAAGATCGGCATGTTAAGATTTACTTAAATTTTGTGTAATAAATACTGCTGTGAACTGAAAAAAAAGCTTTGCATATTGTCTATTGGAATGTTACCTTACTATAGAACTGGTTAAAATCAGTTTGGAAATAAAAATAATTAAAATAATTACAACTTTACAAGAAGAGAGAAATTGACGAAGTTGCCCCGGGTATAGGGGCAAGATCGGCAACTTCTCTCTTTTTGTAAAGTTGTAATTATTTTAATTATTTTTATTAAAGTTGCCCCTGGTATAGGGGCAACAGTAATGGGGCAAGATAGGCACGTATATAAAATTATGTTATTAACAATGTATAAGTTGGAATTCACTATTAAAACAAAGAAATACAAATCCAACACCCATTTAATATTATTACAACGAAATGCAAGTTCAAAGACATATATACATGAATAACAAATGCAAACATGTTTTCATTTATCATCTGTTTGATTTTTATCCTTTGCTTCTAATGTGGCTTTATGTTGCCGATCTTACCCCGCTAGTCATGATTTCGAAACATTAAGTACAACCCTGAGAACAGAATGCCAAGCCACGATCTGGCCACGTGAATAAGTTGAAGTTACATCCTTCTAACAGGAAAAGTAACTTTCGTTATCATGGAATTATAACAAAACCTGCCAATTCAATATAAATGGAAAAAAAATATTATATGGAATTGAACGAAAATGAAAATTTGCTTGATAATTCAACTACGCTTGTTGGAGAACAATAAAAACACTACACTCAACAAGCCACCAATAAAACTCAACTGCCTAACCTATAATCAAAGTTTTTTTTAAATTTGTTTTTTAAAAAAAGCGCTTGACAAACTTGCCCCGCATGCCGAAGTTGCCCCGATCTCCCCTATATCCGAATATCTTGAAAAATTACAGGACTTTCTAATGGCCCTTATAATAGAAATTTAAGGTGTCGAAAAGTATACGTAGGCCTATATTTGGCGACAGTACATTCGTAATTCTAAATGAATTTTCGTAGGAATTAAGCAACTTTCGGTTCTGCTAGACCCAGGTCAAATCCACGCTTTTATAAAACTCGAAGTATGCATACTTTTCTAGCTGTTATAATAAACGGAAAATATTGCGATCTCGCAAAGATGAACTCTTAAAAATTTTACATTTCTGGACTAAAAATACACTGAAACGTCGAGAAATTCAACAAAAGTTAATAACAAACTTTTAACGAGCCAATCTAATGATTGGTGTCGTGTAAGTGACAGAGTTAGAGTAAAACTGATCTATGCTCTCGCCTCCTCACATTAGGAGTATTGTGAATACTATATTTTCCTGGTTAAAAGTCGATGAGGTGGGGAGATAAAACAATTCCTATGACAAATCGCGAGTATGGTAGGATTAAATGACGATTTCTCGCTTAACTTGCGTTCTCAGTTTTTCATGAACTCTATTCATACCCTCAAAATTTAGCATAATGCCATTTTATAGTTATTAAATATATATAAAGTTTTAAATAAAATATCATAACATACAGCACTACATACAGTTCAAAATTATACCTGAATAGTCTTTGCTGTTTTTTTTCAGTTGGGAATATTAAAACTTGACAAACATAGCAGTAATGTAATTATTTTATTGGCTTAATGTCTGGAGTACAGATGAAAAATTTAAGATATAAATTTTTTATTACAGATAATATAAGCATATACATTCAAATATCCAAATAACGGACATATCTAATTAGCAGCCATCGACCTTTTTCTTGAAAATTACGCATACAATTAAACTCTAAGAAACGATTTAAGTCGTAAGAATAGGAATGTTGTACGTCTTCTCTTGTCTTTTATGTCGAGAGAGGGCTACTATGCAATGGTGCCACGTGCTAAGTTGTGACTTGCGATGTGACGTAGTTAGTAATAATATATATTTATTTATACTCGAAGAATAATGCTCTCTGGAAGGTTCTTCTAAGAGTTACTGGCCCCAATTCAGGCCTTACAGACGCGAACGAAAACCCGGAAAATTCTACGTGCCAGATGGTCCAGGAGAGGAGCGAACCCACGTCCGAACTCGCAGAAGTAAAAATAATTATTTTTAAGGACGTTAAGCTATAAACATAGTTTTAAATTTGTGATAAATAATCTTATAAAATGGAACAGATGTGCGTTGATTATAATAAATGCAAAGAAGCTTCTTTTAAAAAATATAACTCTCGATTATCCGGAATTCTCCGAAATCTGTTATTTATTTGGTTAAGCAATACATTGCATTGTATAGATCTTCGTTTGATTTTTCCTCACTAATATTTTTAACAATATTTTGATATTTAATTTTTATATTTTAGTTTTTCTGCTTATCTCCGATTAACTGATGCCAATAATATCACAAAATGATAACTTATCAGTTTTCGTTTTCGAATTTAGAAGTTTTGAATATATTTCTATATACAGTAATATTATATGATAAACATGTAAGGTTTCTATAAACATTGTCTTATTTTAATTAATTTATAGCGTTACCTAGTACACTTGTATATCAGGGTGAATCAGCTGTCAGCCAAAATAACGTGCTACTCGGTTTTTATTCTACAGTTGAGAAAACTGTGTAATAAAAATCTGGCTAGTTAAATGCAAGAAATACATTTAAAATGATTTAATGATTTTGCCTTGCAAATCCCTCATTTACGCTAATGTAATTACATGAACAACTGAGAGTTTATACCGCTTCTTTCATGGTACAGTACATGGAGAATTGCTAATGCAAATTGAAAGTACTTATAGTGACCATAATTTAGTCATACAATTTGTGGTAGTAATTACAATATCACGTGAGGTGTTTTGATATCTTAAAAATTCAACTCGAGTCACATTAATGCGAACATTACTGTGACTCGAGTTGAGAACAAGAAACTACTGTAACAAATACAGCATTATTACGAAAATTTTCAAATACGATTAAATATTAATTAACAATATTGAGCGGCTTCACTCTGCATTTTCTTTTTGTAATTTTCTTTATCTTGTTTATTAGAATTTCTGTAAGAAGTACTACAAAAGAGATCAAATATCCTGAAACTAATAAATAGAATAGACCCATAATATCATCTACTTCCAATTGATGATTATCTGTATCGATTTTATGGTCATTGTAGAACAGGTCGTTTCTTGTTTTTTCATCAACAATGTTTCTGTCAATTTTCTCGAGTATTCCACTTTGTGCAATAAGATTTACCCTGTTAAATATAAACATATACAATTAAATTTCTGTGCATATAGAGTACATTACTTGACTTATGCAATATATTAAAAATATTTGAGTTACTTAAATTGTTCAAAATGTATTTTCATAATGATATTGTTAAATTTGTTGTTCTTTTCAGTCACATTATTTATTTAATTGATTTCGAAAATTGATACTCGTTCAAGTTAAAAATCGACTTTAAAATAGTTACTATTAAACATTTTATAAGATATTATTTTAATTATATTGACAGAAAAAGTAATTTAACACAAAAACGATTTTCAAAAGGTAAGTACTACGTGGAAAGACTTTCTACGGATAAATAGTTCCTATTGAGATGGTTAGACACGTGACATTTTTCTATACGTAGCCATCATAAATATGAGGCGCCAACAACAAATGCAGTCTGTGTATGGAAAGAATCAACTTGTGTATTAAATAATGAGTATCAGATATTGATCGCTTAGTTTTAATCAATATCTGATACTCATTAATTGAAATTTTGTCCGGTTTCTTCCTCTTATGTTAAACATGTTACCGCCATCCTAAACAGTGTTATAGATGCTTTTACATTCTGATATTACAATATCTGAAACTTCACTATAGTAGTTGTTAAAATTTGTAATTATGTACAATTATTGCACTTTAATTATAATTAGCACAACAAAAAAGTCGTTCAGTCATTTGTGATGAAATATAAAATAAACACTACATATTAAGCTTATATGATAACATCATTAAGGAATGTGCTAATTGTTTGTTAACTAGAAAACACGGCTGACATTAATCATTAGTCGAGTCTTCCATAGACAGTCTGCGACTACCAATGGTTAGTGGCATTATCCACTGATAAATTGTAAGAGATAAAAAAAAAACAAAATTTTCATACTTACATTTTAGAAATTTCGTCAGCACAATTCACTCTGACTAAATTAATTTGTATGAACTCGAATTTCGTAAAAAGTATATCTTCTGAGAGGAAAACCTTTTCCTTTTGTTCCTTGGTCAAGCTCGATTCAATTTTATGTTTTGTTGCTAATACGGCGTGAGTTCCGTTAAGTACTTTTTCAATTGGTTCATTACCCGGCTCTCTATACTTTTGAACATTTTCATTAAAGATTTCGATCATATCATTTTTAACAATTGTCGTCTTGAAAATTATCTACAAATATACGAATAAATGAAATTCATATAAAGTAAAATTCAGAAACAGCTTTATTATTTTTAAAGAAGCAAAACTCGCAATTGCCACTTAATAATGTTCTAAAAATTATGTATAAACATGTTTAATTGTAATTAATTTAAAGATATTTTAATCATATTGAGCATGTTGTAACTGTATCTGGTATTTTGAACAATTTTGAAGCAGTGGTTTTACCTGGTGCATTTATGACAGCTACTCTTATAAATATAAAAATAATAACAAGAATTTTCTGTTTTACGAAAAATTATAAAATATAGCCATATATTTAGCTGGCCTTTTATATTCTCTGTTTATTCATATAATTCAGAAATTTCTGCTCTATTTTTTCATTAATAATTCACACGACAATTCACACTCGCGATAGATTTTTCTTCGTTTAATCGCCTGCATCCTACCTGAATACGTATCTGAATATCTGATAAATTATTAATTGAAACTTGGTTGTATAAACAATAATACATCGCACGTGCTAGCGAATTAGGATATATTTCCGATAATGATGACCACATTCTTTTCGTTTATAGTGTGAAATAAAGTCCGTTTACCACATAAATAATAAAGTTAATCACTTTTTTCCAAATCTTACTTTATTATTTTAACGGGAACAACGATTTCGGAAAAAAGCGATAATTTAAACAGTTAGTTATTACCAAGTACATATTCTCGTATTTAAACTCTTTAATATGAGCAATTCATATTAATATAACTATACGATAACTTTTCTTTTTCTATTCGCTAATTTTAATACTAAATACATCCTAATATCATATTAAACGTTTAGTTTAGAATAATTTTATCTTTTAAATTTGCAACTTAAAACATACTTTAAATGGACATCGATCAAAATAACGGCATTCGTCGCTGTATTTGAAGAAAGTGATGTTGTATCGTCCCGCTTTCACTGACTGAATCAATTCTTGAAATGTTCGAGGAATGGCTTCGTTTCCAGGATTAACCATGAAAGAAGGCAAAGTGCCGACGTATGCTGACGTCAGGACAAATGCAATCAGGATCCAACAGCCAACGAGGATACGAAACGTTGTGAAAATATAATGATTTATTCTTGTGTCTGAAAAATAAAAATAATGGAAAATGAAAATTTGTGATAAAGTAATCACGAGAAAAATAAAAACATTTTAGTTTTAGTAATTATCGATTTGTTATTAAATAGAAATACAATTTTTTTTGTCATATGTCAGCTGGCTCAGGATAAACTGAAAAAATGACAAATGTACAATCATTATTCAAACAAAATGATTTCACTATTCTACCCGTACAGATTATTATCGTGAAATATACGGTGTATGAGAATTCACGTCATGAACAGTACGATAATTCTCACCTTGTCGAAGAAAGTTCCTGAATATAATCCAAAATAAGGTGGAAAGTTTTGGAATCTCTTTCTTTCCATATTCACTTTCTTTCTTCATCATTACATAAGAAGTTAACAAAATGATAATAAAAGAAAAAGGAATAGAAATCCAAATCTGAAATACAAAATTTTCAAAATAATTATGTATTTTTTAAAATATTAATGTTTTTATAAAGCAATCAAATCTGCAATAACGACCATCTCTAAATTGTAGCGGTTTATTCGGGTGTGTCTTCCTGTATATAAAATAACCTCCAAACAAAGACCACTTCATAAAAAATTTCCATGTTCATATGAATGGCCGTTGTTGAGAGGTCCTACATTATATTATTTTAAAAAGTTTTAGAATTATAAAGAGCTACATCGTAGACATTTTTTTGTGGTCAAAAAACAAAAATTTTCTAACTTCTTCATTATACATTACATTAAAATACGTTTCATTTCGAAATATTTGACACGCGATGTGATATAACCCAGCAGTTGTCATATACATGACACCACTGAATCCTTGTAGTTGAGTTTGACTTTAGTTGGGTTCTCTTGGTTTTTTTATATCTAACATGTTAGTACCGATGATTTTCATATCTTTGGGTTGAATAAAGCATAAGGGTCCATTTACACGCAACAGTGACATGACCGTGCTATCAGTGAGTAATCATGGACACTTCTGAGGATGAATTAGTTATGATATTTATATGTTTGGACGAAGAAGATAAAGAAATGAAATCAAGAAAACGCCGAAAGTGGTTACATCAAGCATGACAAAAATATCAACAAAATGAAAGTTTCATACTCTTTATAAAAAATGAGATAACGAATCTATATTTTTTGAATATTTTCGAATGTCCTAACATGCATTTCATATTTTTTTCAAACAGAACAGAAAAAATTATTTATTTTGTACTCAATGTCCATGTATTTCGAATGAGACAAATCAAGCAGAACAGGGTTTGATGCACAATTTGAATTAAATGTTCGTCATCCATTGGAGAACAAAATTTATTGTCAGTGAAAATATCGTTCCTGTCAAATGTATTTTCACGGTATGGTCACGCCACTGCCACTGCACAGTCTGTGACGGACTAGTCTGGATGAATTTAAACCGCCCTGTCCAGACTCGGACAGAGTGGTTTAAATTTCGGTCAACGATTTCCCACAGGCAAAAATTCACTGCACTATGCCGGCACGTCACTCTTGTGTGTAAATGGGCCTTAAATGTCTTGTAAGGAGGCATATTTCTCTTGGCAGATAATTCACATGTTGCGTTGCCTTTTACTCCCAAACAATTAATCTGTTATGTTTTAAAATATTTATCAATTTTTTTCTTTCAAATTCCAATTCGTACAGTGAAAAATGTGTTTTTTAATATATAGAGAGAAATAATGATTTTTGAAACATTACCATTATATCGAAGGGTTTTACCAACGTCAGAGCTTTATCAATAGGTCTTGCAGCACGTATTGCAAATGTAGTTGAAACGTGAGTTACGGATGAAGAATAAGACAAGTACGTTTTTCTGATATTATGGCCACTGATGGCGATGTCTACCTAATGAATAAAATTAAACTATTGAAATATTTATTAAAACTGTACAATTACTGTGTATATATTTATTACCTGCTGTACAAATAATGGAATTTTAAACCTAAAATGACAGAAATAAAATCAATTTAACACATCTAATATGGGTTACATATACTGTATAAAAACACACACCTAGTATGAAGAACATTTGTTAATAATTCAATATATCTCCGAATAAATGATTCATTCTTGTTCACAAAATCTTTCTGAAAGAAGTCATGGTTATTATATAATATCAAATTTATTTTTTATAAGTTTATTGTTTAAATTTCACTCTGTATGTTTAATAGTTCAAAGCAGAGAGTTCCATCAAACCGCGGAACTTGTATTTGGACGATCTTCAAAATCGTAATGATTAATTTTACTTTATAACGTTAATTTACATCATTTTTGCTACGGAGACGTTTGAATCAAATATATATAGCGTCAATAGAACAGGCCGTCTTCATTTTCTGTAAAAGCCTGGGACCATAATTACTGTATTTGTTGGGAATAAAGCCTTACAATGAAGTAATGAGTATTTAGACAACACACATCATTATCGTAACAAACAATTTAATTAAATAAATAAACTTATAAAAGAGAAATGTCTAGGCAAAGTACAACTAGGAAACGAAAGGCTTCAGCCTTTCATGCGTAAACAGTACAAGAACGCGAAGTCCCCTTGTCGCTGATAGAAAAAATATAAACTATCTCAACATTTTCTAATTACTTATTGTATATATATCCAATTAATAATTTGGAAAGTATTACGCAAATACAATATTTTTATATGGCGAATGATGTCAGGCTGCAATTTCTATTAATAGAAATCTCTCCAATACATAAAATTTCTTAGTACCAAACTGAAACAGAAAGTACTGAGTTATGTTGTATGTATAAAGTTCATTTGCACTTATAATATTCATATTTCTTTATGTGTAATAATAAATTGTTTAATATATTTGGTTACTGTGGAAAAATGAGCCATCTGCTACTAATTGTAATCTGAAAAAAATTAGTGAAATGAGAACTGTTAAAGTAATTATTATAACATACATATTTAACTGACCTTTAAACAAACAACAAATGTTTTTGTCAAATTCAAACACACGAAATGTCAATCTGTGTTACGTGAGATACTTTATAGCAAGTTGAAATTTCGTATGTGTATTTGTGTTATGGGATTAAATCATATTTAATTAAACAAAATAAAAAAGAATTATTTTGTCCCATTCACAAGTACTTTCCGTCGGTTAAAAATAAAAAAAAAATACACAATTGAAAACACTAACAAATTGTTTAAGATTTACGTAACAACATTTAAAACTGTGTGTAGTTTCATCTGTTATAAAATTTTATAAAAATTCCTGTTATATAATTTATTTTTTTAAAATACAAAATTGCTGAAGTTTATGAAAATTTTTAAATACGAATAATCAGTAAAATCGTCTTTAAGTCCTAACCTCCTCGAGACACGAACCTTCACCTTCTTCTTATCTTTTCGATTTTTAACTTTCAAAATTTAATGTTATCAACCCGCTTAATAATCAAACCTCTTTGCTAATTTCTGAAATTTTTAGCAGAGTATGTACGAAAGATACTAAGCTTCAAATTGAGTGAACAAATTCGTGCTTCTCACACAATAACAACCTCATGCACACAAGAAAAATCCTTTAAGTATTTCGCATGTGTCGATGATTCAAGGTCCTGTAAATCGAAATTGTAAAAATGTATACAGGTAATTTTTTGATAAATCGTCACATTATTCCTGTTGCGTAATATAGAACCGGGATAGAAAATACTGAATTGTATTTTTGATGAGATGGAGATAATTTCATAATTTTAGAATAAAAACTGGGATTTGTAAACTAAGTGCGGTAAAATGTTACGGAGCATTCCTGCGAAAGAAGAAAATTAAACTTTATTCAGTGTTCAATTTATTTATTACTGATGATAGATAACAATATAGATAGATCTATCAATGCTGTAAATAATTTCCGGAAGTAAATGGAAAATTTAATGTTACAGGAGCCAAAATTGATCGAAGGTATCACTAAAAAATAGCTAACAATTTTAGATAAATATGTAAGAAAGCCGTAATTTGGCATATGGAAAGTGCATTAGACGTATTAATGTTTCATACATGGAGGTCGAAAAACGGGTGTAATATCATTTAAAATATAATGTACAGTACAATAAACTTTAGATAGTTGCAAACTGAATTACACGGAATTTTAAACATATTGTGAGATTCGGAATTTTTACCGATTATTTTGCCGACTAATTGTCCCGTATTTGCCTAAAAACGTTATTAAATTTTTCTTTAACTTAAAGTGAAACCTAACGGAATAAAAAATTTTCGACATAAACATCCGTTCATTTCGAAACTAATCCCACATTCCAACTGCTAAGTTGATAGTTTGCATGGTCCCGGGAACAACTCTGACCCATCTGCGTACCTTTTACCTTACAACAATCAATCACGTGACCATTCTCCCACGCCAATCTTATAATAACCCCTTCCTTCCCCTTCTCGGGGGAGTCGTTCCAGTTCAGGTGCCAGGAGACGATAACTTTAAAATAGTGTCCTGTTGAACAGTGAACTTTCCTAAATCAAAGATTTAATTTGTTAAACAGTGAAGTTTCCTAAATCAAAGATTTAATTTGTTAAACAGTGAACTTTCCTAAATCAAAGAGTGGAGAATTTTCCTCGGTGGATAACAGATCAAAAGGTATGGAACAAATTATTGTAAGCTCTCTCTCGGTCTCTCCGCGTTTTAGGGACGCGAACTAGACGTTGTATTACCCGAAACTTGCTTTAATAAATTGTTAATTTTTCTTATATTATATCTGGCCTCCTCGTTTACTCGTATATCGCCTGTCGTCTCACCGACGCACTCTTCCCTCCGCCACTCGACCTGAAACATTAAAGCCCGTTACTGCGGGAAAAAGACTCCTTCCACTCATCCTGAAAGGGTTTAACAACCTGTTGCCAAAACGGGAGACCTACCCCCTTCCCGGTGGTTCACAATATTTATATTGTATTTCAACTATTACGTTACACAGAAACAATGTTACATTATTTTAAATTGTCAAACAATAGAACAATTAGACGTTACATTTATTTATACTTACGAAATCTGTACCAACTATTATTTTCTCTGGTATTAACGATTTGTTTTCAGTTATTTTCGTCGTGTTGTACAATTTACAGGAAGTCATATTATAATCTTCGCACTGAAACATTTAATAATTAGAACAACTTAAACAAACAAATAATTAAATGTGTTAATAATATATAATTACAGTAATAATAACAATAAGTGAGCTTAATAATGTTGTTCTTCATGTCATTGACAAAAGTGAGCAGAACTTGTTATAATGGAAGTTACTTTTGATGAAAGCAGTAGTCTACAACTACAGGAAATCTATAATTCCGTCTGATCGAGCAAAGATTTACAGGAAATATTTTTAAACACTACAAAATCTCACGAGTTTATTCCCTAATTAACATGCCTTGTAAATAGGTTATTATTGATTATAAGAATATCGCACAATGTTTGACCTATTGCTATAGTTTAAAATTTCATGAAGATAAAGATGGTCTGTGAGTTTACATCTGATAGGAATTAATCTCCAGTGTGGATTAGCACCTGCAATACCATCCTTTATGTGTACCAGAGATGCGACAGTTTCAAACAATACATGATAACTGAACCCTTGCGAAAAATTTCGAACTACATTTTTATTTTGTAATTTTTGTCCACATGCTTTGTGTGATCCGTAGGCAAATTTTAGTGTTTTTTTAATTAACGGATACAGCTACAAAATACTCTGAATAGAAAACCTTTAATCATAGTTACCCCGTATATGTTCAAATAACGTTGCCTGAATCGAATGCGGCATCTTTCAAGAGTCATCTTTCAAATTCGGATGTCGTAAAGTATGAAAAACAAGTAATTGTTAAAGGTAGGTAGGCATAATTGATTAAGCAGTTTTGAAATTTATAAAAACAGGGCACAGACATTTACTAGAAAATAAATTAATTTTTCTATATTGTATACATTTAGAAATAAATTGATAAAAATTTTTGTATAGAAGATAAATTATAACTAAGAATTCATGTATAAAGTTTAATTTAGAAAACGAAAGTAATATTTATAGTTTGTATTTTTTCTACTGACACAAAAATACGTTTAAGTTTTCAAATGATAGAACAGATCAAGAATCTAATAAAACTGCAGAGTAATCAGATTCGAAACCACAAATAACAAACATTTTAAGTCTCAAATAGTTTGCCAAATCGACAAACTAATTGCTGAAAATTAGAAGTGAGGTCATATACATGACCAAATATTCCACATCAAGTAGATTTCTATGTTTTTAACGTGCAATGGCATTGCAAGATCTTGCTTACATTGCCACATCCGCGACAGAGCTCCAACAGATGCTAGTCTTACTCCAAGCAGTCAGAGCGAAATAGGCACGTGTATCAATGGAAAAAAGACCAAATGGATAAAAATGATTAAAGACTCCGCGGCGGACAATTCCCAAATCTTTGTAGACAGTACTTTACTGGAAGAAGTAACCGAATTCAAATATCTTGGTGTCATTATAACAACAGATGGTAGATGTGACAAGGAAATCCGAACACGAATCCAAATGGTGAAATCAACCTTCTCCAATCTCCCGCTAACACTTACGTATAAGAAACTAAACCTGGAGATAAAGTACTACGCTGCTACGTATGGTCTGTCGTGCTGTACGGGTGCAAGATGTGGATCCTGAATAAGGGCACGGAGAAAAGACTGGCAGCATTCGAGTGCTACTGCCAAATGCTACGAATCAGCTGGACAGAGCGGGTGACCAACGCGCGCGTTGGTCACCCGCTTTGTCCAGCTGATTCGTAGCATTCGGCTGATCCAGTTGGTGGTCCGGATCGGAGTGAGAGAGCGATAGCTGCTTTCTTGCTTCCTATCGTAGCGGGACGCAAAGCGAGGTACTGCGTCCATGCCATCTGGACCACCAACTCACTGCTCTCTCTCATACTGCAGGGCAGGATCCAAGGAACCCGTTCCCGGAGAAGACAGCGAAGGACCTACCTCCAAGATATAGCGGAGTAGACTAAAATTGATAAGAATCAACTAATTCATGCTGCAAGTAGATCGAGAGGAGTTGCGATCGATTCTCAACAACCTACAGCTCGGAGAAGCTACATAGAAGAAGAACAACGTTGCAATAATCACAAAAAGCAATAAATAGAGTTGAAACAAGTAAATGTTTATTCTCGACAAATTAAGCATCTTGCAAATACACAGTACATTTAAAATTGTTTTATTGTTACAAGTATTTTCGTAAGAATTCAGACAGTTGTGAATGACTATAAGATTGAACAGTAGTCTACGAGAAACTAAACGTATAGAAAATTTAAGTATCGTAAGTTACGAAACATTCAAATGAAAAAATAGATTTTTTACTTTAACGATATATGGCAACTAGAAACACGAGTGAGCTGCTTGTACAGTTACTTCAGAGAGGATTTTAAGAAAAACACGCCTCACATTGGATGTGTGATCGTGACAAACGTCGATAAAAATCGTGACAAATCCTTACTCTGAAAATTCCATGTGACCAGAAACAAAGCGAGGATCGGTAGCTTTGTCACTGACAACAAATCGGCATATTGAGAATGAAATAACTTAACAAAGCCATTTAGAAAATATGCAAAAGTTGTTTAATATTATAAACTGTAAACTACTAATAATTATGCAATAAACATTTAAAGCGTAAAATATTTAATCAGTTTAATTAAGTAAATAATATTACTTACTTACAATTTTAACGTAACTTTTTTCTACTTCTACGAAAGAAGAATTATTAATACTTTCAGTAAATGCAAATCGCCGATCACCAGAATTATAAAAGAAAGTCACTTCAGCTGAATAAACGGATTCCTCTTTCACCACATGCACAATGTATTCTTTCTCAATGAATTTGCTTAGAATAGATTCTGAAATTTACACACAAATAAATCAAAATAAATCAAATTATACAAATTTGATTTATTTGTAAAATTAACCAAAAGACGTAGAATATATTTATATATATCAATATGTATCAATATATAAAAGAATTATCGTTTGTGTCCTTTATATTAACCTTTATTTCAAAACTTATTTCAATTAAAGTATGTATGAATATTTCTCAGAGCCTGAATCGACAATAAGGTATAAACATAAAAAAAACATTAATTTATTTTTTTATAAATTAATACATAAATAAATTTTTTTCTATTAAACTGTAATTGTGGCATACAAAGACTCGAATATTTTTCTTACTTAACAGCATTTTCGTAAATAACGCAGTTATTCAGTAATCAGGCTCCAGAGCATGAGAAATGCTGATAAAAAATTACTAATAGATAAAAATTAATTATAATCTGTTTGTAATAATCCAGTTATTGAAAATATATAAACTATCAAACTCTCAATATTAACCACTTGGCGCACAAGCGTTTTTAAAAGGAATTTTTAATTAAACATAAAAAATACTTAAAACTGAAAAAAACGAAAGAAATGCGTTAATTTTGAAGAAAAAGCTTCAAAATTTATTTTCCTTTGTCTCGCCTTTCTGTGAAATTTAACACCGGATGAGTCATTGTTTACACAGCTGGATGATTTTGAGAATAGCTAGACTTATATTTTTAAATATTTTCACAAAATTAAAATTTTTATTGCGATTTTTGACCCCCCAATTAATTAAATTTATATATAATAAAATCTATTAATTAAAAAAATTAAAAAACTATTGGAGGTCGTTTTTGACATCAGAAAGTAGCTTTAAATAACTTTACCGAAGTCAAATTCGTGCACTACAACTTTAGAACGATTAATTAATTTTGATTAAAAAATCCCATTAAAAAACAATTAAGCCTTAATCGAGCCTAATCAAAGGCTCATTAAAATTGCGATAAAATTTTTTCGCATGGGCAAAAAGTTTTGCAAAAATTTGGAGACTTAAAAAACATTCCAAAAATTGAAAAAAAAATCTCTTAACTATGAAACATCTGTGAAAGCAACACATCAGGTGTCAGTAAAAGACAGTAATACATAAATTATAAGGAACTTGATCATACTTTATCTGCTTAGATAATCCAAAAAGCATGTAGGTCAAAGTATGCAATAAGGTTTTAGTTGCAGAGGTATGAAAATGGTACAAAAAATAGAGGTCATCTGCATTTACAATATCATAGGATTTTTGAAAATAGGATACTGAGATAGTTTGGAGTATATTGAATTATAATCATTAGCATGTAGATAAATCTTTGATATTTCATGACATCTTTTNTAATAAATAAATAAATAAATATATATATATATATATCTTTTGTTTTCTTCATTTAATCTGCTTTTTAATATCGTAATTATTGTAACTTATTACATTCTGGATTAGTTGCAATAAGTTCTCTATTAGAATTTTCCTTTCACATAATCACAATTTTTATAATTTCCAATTAATTCATAAACAAAAAATTTCAGATATATCACACGGATTGTGTTAAAACTCCATTTTTCCGAAATATCTATTGCTTACAATTTCTGTAACTAGCACATTGAGTAATTGTTTAACATCTATATCAAGTCTCATTTCTGCAATAATGAAGTGTATATTTTGTCTAAAAATGATTATTTATATAAAAATTGTAATATAATAAGATATCCATAACGTAGTAATAACGTCTGATGTAAAGTATAAAGACACATTGAAAAAATGCATACAAAAATCGGCTTTACTTTTTGTAAATTACAATTTTTAATAAAAATACCTAATTTTATATAGTAAGAAAAATGTAGATAAATACTTACTATCAAGGGAATTGTCTAATTGTTGATAAGCACTATAAGTAATCAGTACAAAACTTAGCTCCAATTGAAGTATCATGTCGAATATTCTTCTATATGAAAAGAAATCAAAACCATAAACAATCATATCATTTTTCCAAGATATACATAAAAAGTAATGCATGGAACTATTTCTTGGTTTTATTCTACAAGTTCTACGAACAACTAGTTTAAAAAATTGTTCATAAAAATGAATATAAAAAACTTATAATATGTATAATGCATTGTGAATTGTTATCATCTACAGTAGAAGTTCCTTAGTCCAGCATACTCGAGAACAGAATAACAATATGTCAAGTGTTTCCCAAAGCCAATAGATTGGCGAAGTGCAGTTTGCAAAGTTTCTAAGCGTGAGTAACAAGGAAATGACAGGCATTTTCTGATAGAAATTCCTCCCGGAGATACATCCCAACAAATGTTTAGATCTGCTTGTTGCCGGATTATTTCGCGTTTTATATTTTCCGAAGATTTAATAAGCGATTTGCAATCTGAATATATCAAATAAATATGATCATTTACCACCACGCTTCTATATTCTTTGTAGTCAGTGAAAAAATGACACAGTGAAAGATTACCCTTTTAAGATTAAGTGGAAAAAACTATAAAAAGTTAATGAAAAAGATATTGCGTAATATCAACATTAACGATGATTCTTTTGCATATAATATTTTGAAGACATATACTGTGTATTGTGTACGTTTGATATAAAATACGAAAATATAGCAAGAATAGTAGCATGCCAGAGAATAGTAAATTTATTCCGGATTATTGACATCTTTTCAGAAGATGCTGGGTTACCCAGTAATTTTATATTATCGGGTAGAGGAATTAAAAAACCTCTGTATGAAATTCTACATGAATGTACAGTGGAATACTGTATATACTTTACATGCACTAATTTTACATGTGTATAAAGTGGAAACTAATTAAATCGAGTGGGAATAACTCGAAGTCCTTATTTTCGTTATCACCAAAAACAGGGAAACACGTGTGGTCAAACAAGCTAACTTGAAGTTTTGAAAGTTTAGTTTAAATGGAAATTTCTACAGTATGTTCATAAACTTTCCATAACTTTAATTTATGTAAAATAAATAACGTTCGTTTATCAAATAAACTAAACAAAAACTTTGTGTAAAGAGCGAAAACCACATAGCAAAACATCTTCAACGTCATGACGTTGCATGTCATATGACATCGGAAAATGGCTAATGTCTTACACACAAAGTGTGTGACCTAGAAACTGTAACTTATATTTGAACCTGGATTGTTTCAAACATTTTTTACTTTCATTCCATTGGTGGTGGATTTCTTTAACTAGCTGATGTAACAAATAAATAGGCTTTTGACATGTGAGAATCAGGATTTAAGAAGAGTCGTTTTTAAAGGAATTAGTGAAAAAGAACGATTTAAATTCAGTTAGAAAGTTAATATTTTAATAATTAGACTACATTTATACTTTCAAGTTTAATTATAAAGTATGTTCTATTGGTATAGATTAAAACTTTATAATGTATATTTACATTCAATTCTTACACAACAATATACAGAACATAAATTATGAATTTCCTTACACAACAAATATACGTGCATAATTTATATACAGTAATATTCCTTATATCAGTGTTTTTCAACATCTAATGAATCGTCGCCCCCTTCAATAAAACTGTTATGTAGTATCACCCCCTTCACTACAAAATTCCGATGCTGAGGGACAATGCTAACACCAAATTTGTACTGCATTGAATACACTAGTGACTAGTATAATGTTATTCGTTTAATTATTGTACAATATAACGAATAAAATATCTAATTATTCTTAATATAATGTTTTACTATTTCTTCCAGAAAATTGTTTTTTGCCCCCAAAATATAAATTGTTACTAATCGCCCCCCAACATGNGAAGACAAGAACAAACTTCATATTGTGAAGGTAGTATGAAATGTTAGATTGATGTAAACTCTTTCTCTCTCTCACTCGTATAGGTTGATTTAGATTAAGTTAGATAGTTGATTTTTCTTTCTATGAATATATCATTTGTAATCCCCTTAATTCTATTATTAATTTGTTTGATTAATTAAATGTTATTGCTACTGGTTTATAATAAGATCTCTTTAATGACTAAAATCCATTCCTACGTCCACTCCACTTACCCGTGTTCTTTCTATTCGTAATTCCTCGTTTACGCGTGTTAATCCGCGCATGAAATAGATTAACTGGTGTCTGGAAAACAACCTCCAGAAGATCTTCGGAACTCCTCGTCTAAATTAAGCATCTTAGAAAGTCATCCATTGACGAGGAGATCGGATCTTAAGATCGTGTGCCGATTACGTAGTACACTAGCTCTGTCAACGTCGTACCCCCAGCTTATCTCACAGATAAAATCAATATAAAGTTCTGTATCATATAAAATGTTTGTTTTTACAGCAAAATGTTATAAATATAAAATTGTTTTTTGTGATAAAAAATTTAAAAAACAGAGAAATTCTAAGTGAGAAATATGACAATGAAGGTAATTGTTGTTTTTAATAAATTTACTTACGAGTGAATGAATCAACCATTCGAAAACGCCATTCTCGGTAGGTTTTTACTATTAGATAAAGCATTTTACAGTTTCTAGAACACCTATACATTGATATTCAAAAAGCAATTTTATTCAATATGATCAATTAAAATAGCTTTTGGATACTTTATTATCGATCCGCTGATCAATAATTAAGTATCCATTGATTTTTAACAATAACTCCATGAATCGAAGTTCGAAGTTTTTTCATTTAACCGATTCCAGTTAAATAGTATCTACTGTACAACGTTTCTAATAGATATGTTGTGTAATTATATATAACTACCAAATTTTAAGCGTAATACTGTAAAAACACTCACACTTTGCTGAGGAGACCTCCAGTAACCGAAATGTATTTCAGTGTAGCGTGTTCTAAGATAGTAACAACAAATTGATTTTCTCTGTGACAACCCACGTACTTGTTGTCATAAAAGAAATATTAATGTTTACTTTTAACTAATCGAAAATTTTTAAAATTACATTTTAGAATTTACATTATATTTTATTTAAAATGTTCGAAAAAAAAATGAAAATTCTATTCATTTCTTTGTTTGAGAAACAAGTTATAAAATTAAACATGCAGCCGTTTCTTTTTAAAAAGTTTCATAAAATTCTAATATTAAAATCTGAAATTAAATTATCGATCGAAGCAGCGTAATTTTCAGCAGATCATTTTGTGGACACGAGATCGCAGTGTATATTTATAAATACATTTAAGAAAATACATTCGCTTCAGAAAAGTATCTTTACTCAGATAAAATCTGACATCGGTATTATTCTAAATACACAATACTCCTGAGAAACAGATCAACTTCTTGAGAGAATAATTCGATTCTTAAGATCCAATGAAATATTTTTCTTTATTGAGAAAATTTCTTCCCCAGAAAAACTGAGGTAAATACTAAGCCTCAGCGTTTCGTAGTTTTTTTTTTACCAGGTTTTTGACCCATTGACTACAAACAACTCCGGTTTATTTTATGTGCGCATCACTTGGTTACCAAATACTTTGTGCCAAATTGCAACTCCTGACAAGCAACTCCTCAGCCTTTCATGGTTTTGAAATACAGTTTGAAAAAAAATGACTGTCTTTTCATTATAACAAAATGAAACTTTCTTAAAATTGTAATTTTTGTTCAAATTACATTTTTTAAAATGCAGAATAATAATATTTTTTTTTTTTATCAAATATTGTATTCTAAGCCTATTTAAATTTAGAATACGCAGCTATACTGTCATTTACTGAAACGTTAACTGCAAATAAGTCATATTCTTATGTTTTTATTTTTCGAATGTAAAAACCGGTTCGTTTGTTATTTACAATTCTTTTTGAAAGTTATTCTCGGAGCCAAATTTACTATTTAAAATGGCCATTATACTAACTCTCAAGGTGGAAAATGCTAAAGCAGAAGATTAGAAACTAGTTGTTTAAAACTACTATTTACTGATAAAAAGGTATAACTGTAGATTTAGTCGGTTGACATACGAAAGATTAATCGATAAAAGTAATATTTTCGTTGACACAATATAACGAATTATTTTATTTATTGCGTGTTTATAAAGAGCAGAAATGTATTGGAAACCACTGTGTTTCAATAATTTCTACTGTTTTCGAATTTAAAATAATAAATTTGAAACTATTTTATCTTGTATTCATTACAAACACTATTCCAATTTCTTCCTTTTTATTCGTTTTCTGCTAGTTATAGTAAGTGCAGTGAGCATCACCTCTTTTTCCTTTTTTTCTATCCTGCGCTGTTGTCTTTAGCCTCTTATAACTAGCGTTTTTACGTCATTCGCCATTTTAATTTCTCTTTTCCCTCTTTTTTTCCTACAACCATTTCTTCCATAATTTTATCTCATAAGCCTTCTTATGGAATCATCGATCTCATACAAGTAGCTTTTCGCTTGTTTATTATTACAAATATGCGTTATTTTTCACGCACTCTCTTTAATACTTCTTCGTTTCTTACCTTATCGTTCTATTTGACTTTCGCTATTTTCTTTCACAGCCACATCTGTAGCGTCTTTATTTTCCTAACATTATTTTGTCTGAAGGCCAAAGTTTCAGCACAACAGAGGAAAACTATCCACTTACAGATTTGGCCAGCATTTCTTTTCAATTCTGGCGGCCCACGCAAAATTGTTTCTATTTTGTTAAATGCCACTTTCTCCATATCAATTCTATTATTCATTTTTTTTTCACTTTTGCACTCAGAGTCAAGCTAAGCAACCAGATATCTATATGCATGTTGACCTTCCTTTACTTCTCACCGATCCATAGCACTTTGGATTTGTTAACATCAGTTTTGAGTTTGACAGATTTACATCCCCCTCGAGGCCACTCAATATATTTTTGATTTTATCTTCGCACTTTTTCAGAATTACGATATCATCAGCAAACCTTAGGCGCTGGATCTGTCTTTTTTATTTTAGTGTCTTTCAATTCTTTTAGATACTTTATAATTTTCTCTTAATTAAATACATATTAAAAAGAAGCGGTTATAGGCAACACTTCTGCCTAACACTACTTTCAATCCCGATTTTCTCACAGTATTGACCATTGATTTTAAATATTGCCTTCAGATATTTATACAAAATTGGTATTAATCTTTAATCCTTTCAATGTACTCTTTTTTTAAAACATATAAAATTAGAAGTAATGAGACAGTTTCAGACCTAATGTCCGATCAATCCATTAAGGCATGAAATACAGAATGTCCGAGCTAAGGCGTCATTTAAGGCATAAAGTACAGAAATATAAAAAACAATCGACAATTTTTTTAATTTATAAACTTTCAGACACTATTGAACAGAAAAGTGGAAGCTAAAAATAAAATTAATCGAAACGAGACATTAAGCTGTTTTTTTATAATTTTGACTTTAACCTTTTTTCAGATATAACGCGTGTTTGGCCACAGTATGACAGTGTTGAGAGACAAGTCTCAAAACGTCCAAAACAGAGCACTACACAAAATTTCAAAATCTTTCTGGTCAACGTTAGTGGTTCCATCTGTTGTCTTATTTTATTACAAATATTTTTATATTTTTAACTATTATATGATATGTAATACGAATATTTGTCAACAGTATGTTTTTAATTGTAATTAACTAAATTCACGTAGGAATTAAACAATCTTCTGTTCTGATAGATCCAGGTCGACTCTCAAAAAACTCGAAGTATGCATATTTTTCTCGCTGTTATAACTGACGAAAAATATGACTTTGCCAAAAAGTATACCAACTCAAATGACTTATAAAAAAGTTACATTTTCACAATTTTTGATAAAATTTAAAAAAATATTAAAACCACATAAAATAACTCTAATCTCTGTATTTACTAATGATATAAAAAAATTACAAATAACTAAACAAAATTTTTTTCAAAACATTACATAATTCAACAAAATAACGTCATATATAGAATATCATGCAGCTGCCAACCGAATTACCAATACATAGGGAAAACTTTGAAGAATCCTAAAAATCATACTAAAAGAACATTCACGTGCCATTAAATTTAATTACAGTAATTTTGCCGCAGCCGTACATTGCAATAACAATGGTTGCGAGATCTCACTTAATAATCTAAAAATACTCAGAATAGAAAAATATAGTATAAAAAGGAAATTATATGAACATCTTTAAATCATAGAAATAAAAACTTATAAAATAAACTTAAACAACGGTCTAACCATTAGTGACAAGTGAAAACTCCTCCTCTTTAACAGGTAGTATCAAAATGTGATTCTATCTCGCCTTCGCTTTTTCAGTGGCCACATACTGGTGAAGCTATACTGCTTTCAAATATAGATACAACTTCATTCTACAAATGCAACCGCATACTCAAAGATGATCCGAACTCTGCAACAACTCTAGTAAACTGATTGCCAAGCAGTGGCATGCCGTCATTAGAAGCGGTGGAAGTGCCGCTTCCCTTGTATTTTATAAAAAATAAGTACATATTAATTTTAATTATATGAAAATAATCGCACAAAATTTTATTATAACCGCATTACGTATCTTATTACAAATTTCTATACTACACGTAAAAAAAAATAATAATAAGATTGCTATTTCATATTCGAATGTTAGTGGAAAACTGGAATCTCTGTATTGTCAGATTCCGAAAACCCAGATTTGCGCATGCGCTTTACAGAGCACCAACCTCACCCGGTTTAGCCGGTGGAAGCCTACGACCTTGAGTTGAAGCTTACACATCTAACGCTTCCAATTTTATCCGGGACTGGTTTCAGGCTGTTAGCCGCCACCTGCTATATATTTGGCCGATTACGTGAATAACGAGTAGATTTATAACTTAACCCAACCGATAAGAATCTACTGGTATGTTTTTACGATAGTTCTGTATAGTTGACAGCAGTTTAAAAAATCCATTAATTAAAATATTTCATATATTTATTCCGCTTTTCGATTCTATATTACTTACGGATTTCAATGTTAAACCAGTGATATTAGGATTTCGTACGTCCCATCTTTAAGGGGATGTAGAAAAAAACGTGTACAATTCTTGTATAATGTTAAAAAATTAATTGTTACTTCGACAGCGTCATTTACAACTAAATTTAGTGAATGAGACAAATGCACGAGGCACAGAAAAAGCTATAGAATTTATTTTCCTTAAATTTACGATTTATGTATCCGTTTGTCATAAAAATTAGACTTTCCAGTTTTTTCCCGAGACTACAAATATTCGAGTACAAAGTCACTGGTTTCGACTTATTTCTACTTAAGAAATAGTTAAATAATTAAGCGATTAGGAAATTGGGAACATAAACAAAACCCTGATAAAAAAGCCGGAATATTACTTAAACAAAAGCTTAACCGAACCAATCTATAGCCGAGTACAGTGGGGACTGATTTCTTCGAAATACTGTATTAGATGTAATAAAAACAGAAATTTTTCCAGTTCAACGAGAGTGACCGAAAAGTTGTNAAAGAGCCGGAATATTACTTAAACAAAAGCTTAACCGAACCAATCTATAGCCGAGTACAGTGGGGACTGATTTCTTCGAAATACTGTATTAGATGTAATAAAAACAGAAATTTTTCCAGTTCAACAAGAGTGACCGAAAAGTTGGAAATTTCCGTAGACAACACCTGGTCCTAAAACGAATTAGTTAGAAAACAAATGACTGTTAAGTTTAATATATTTAGATTTTTACAGCTATGGTGAGAAACGTTTAAAATCTACAACAACCCTGTCGCGTCCTTTGAGATAATTAATGATGCGACAAAAGAGGTATTTGACATTGACCGGTATCGGCACCCTTGGGATTTGGCAGTTCGCGTGTATGCACGCTCTGCAACCTTCTTCGATTCCAGCCATTAGCCACTCGTAGGGAGCTATTTGACTAAGTGCATTGTTTTAAGATTTAAAAAGTAAAGAATATTTTATATTTTTATGTACATTTTTTGCAAAGCTATATTTAATTATAATTTTCATTAATAATTTAAAAAAGGACAAAATTCGCCATTTATAATTCTGTGTTTAAGACAATACAATATAATTTTTTTTTTAAAGTATATTCATATAATTGAAGAATATTTTGTATGTACCAGTACATCCACCACATATTTTATTTCACTGAGTAAGTTTTTATTATTTTATATTTAATTGTAGCTCTTATATCGTGGCTAGCGATTCGGAATGTAATTGCGATATTAAAAATGCATTTAGAGAAGTCTACGGTTTTTACTGGCTTATCGAATAAACGATACGAATGAACCCTAGATTATCACTGACGCGCAATTGACTGATTGCCCCTGGATGTCGGCTTCTTACAGAAACACAGCTTTCCTATCATATAATGTCACGGTACGCCCCTGTTGCCAAGTCAATTACCCAACACACACTTTGATGTTCATTGTAACTAACAATCAACCATGTAAGTTATTTTTTAAAAAATTTTGTGAAAATATTATATTATTCTGTATAATATAAGTCATATCTATCTTTTTTTTTGTAAAGTGTTAGGATTGAAAACGAGTCATTAAGACCCGAAATGCATTTCGTTTAATAAACTATACGTAAATCAATTGTTCCTTATGTGACATGTTACTAAAGAAAAAAGCTGCTAGCTTTTAATTCTTTAAAGTCCAGGAAAATATGACGACCTGGCAAAAATGAACTACCAAAGATTTTATATTTTTGAGATAAAAAAACACTGAAACGTCCAGAAATTCAAAAATTTTTGAAGTTTGTGTTTTATATGCATAAATGTCAGGGTGTGGGTGTGTTCAGGGACACGGTTTTTTTCACTCTGAAATTTGGTTGTTAGAGTATTGACAATACTATGTTTTTTTGGTTAAAAGTTGATGAGGTGGGGAGACAAAGTGATTCGTATGACAAATCTTGACTGTGATCAGACTAAATGACGATTTTCCTCTTAACTATCATTTTCACTTTTCCATGATCCCTATTTATACATTCAAAATTCAGGAAGATGCCATTTTATAATAATTAAAAATATAAACAGTTTTAAAATAAAATATCGTAACATATAGAACTACACACGCAATATAAAATTATACCGAGAAAGTTAGAAAACTCGTTGCAGAATTTTTTATTTTTCAGGTCGGAATATTAAAACTTCATAAACATAGCAGTAATATAATTATTTTATTGGCTTAATGTGTGCAGTACAGACAAAAATTTTAAAATATATATTTTTAGTATCGATAATAAAAGCGTATACAGTCAAATCTCCAAATAATGGCCATCTCTAATTAGTAGCAATTAAACATTTATTTGAATAAGAAACGCCTACAATTAAACATTAAGTAAGTAGGTAAGTCCAAAGAACAGATATGTTATACATCATCTCTTGTCTTTTATCTTTGGCAAGAGCTTCTATGCTATGGTGCCACGTGGTACTTTGTCACATGCATTTGCAATGTGATGTGGTAAGTGATGATATATATTTGTTTATATTCGAAAAATAATGCCTTCCGGGAGGACTTTTTAAGCATAACTGGCCCCTATTCAGGCGGTAAAGACGTGGAGAAAACCCGGAAAACTCCACGTGGCCAGCTGGTCTTGGCGAAAAGCGAACCCAAAACCGAACTCGCAGTCTATGAGCGAGACAAGTCTATTTCAGTCTACGTGCCACATATTAACCATGATCATTTTTAAGAATATTTTTATGTTATATTCGAAGTTTCAGATTTCTGATGAATAATTTAAATAACGAAACTGATGTGCTTAAATTATAATAAATGCAGAGAAGCTTCTTCAAAAAAATTATAACTCTTGATTATCCAGTTCTTTTGAAAATCTGTTATATATTTGCTTAAGCATCACACTATATTGTTTAAGCAGTGCATTATATAGGTCTTTGTTGGAATTTCCTCACTAATAGAATTTTCATCAATTTTTTTATATCTAATTTTTATATTGTAGTTCTTCTGTAGTTATTCAGTGCTGATAAAATAACCTTAATAATAGGGTAAAATCATAACTTATCAATTCTCGTTTCCAAATTTATAAAATTTTAACATACATCTACATAACATTATATGATGGATATGTAAGGTGTTTATAAACATTTTTCTATTTTAATTAATTTATAGTCTGAATTAATACATATATCGGGGTGCATTAGTTGTCAGCCGAAATAACGTTTTACTGAGTTTTTTCTAGAGTTTGTCTGAGTAGTTGGATGCAAACAGTACAATTACAATGAATTCATGATGTGGCCTTGCAATTTCCTGATTTAAACTACCGTTTTTACATAAACGATAAAAAGTTTATACCGCTTCTTTCACAGTTCATGCGGGAAATGCAAATTAAACATACCCATGCTGACCATCATTTAATTGTACAAATTGTGTTAGTATATACAATACCACGTGAGTTCTTTTTTTCGTGAAGAAATCAAGTCGAGTTGAATGTTCATAGTAATGTGAACATCGAGTAAACAAAATCTGAACACTTTCTGCATTACAACAGTTATATAACATAAGTTGATTAAATTGTGATTAAATGTTTACTTCGGAACAACGTTCTTTCGTATATCTGTGTATTTTTCTGTAGGTTTTATGGAAAATTTATCGTTTAGCACCCAGCTGTAGCTTCTAAGGCTTTAGATTACGAATTCACATGCAAACAAATCAAAGACTTAACTGTAAATTTCTTAGGCTCTGTTTTATCACATTTTATAAGTTATTGTTTCTCAAAATATAATTCGGAACAACGTTCTTCCGTACATCTGTGTATTTTTCTATAGGTTTTATGGAAAATTTATCGTTTAGCACCCAGCTGTAGCTTTTAAGGCTTTAGATTACGAATTCACATGCAAACAAATCAAAGACTTAACTGTAAATTTCTTAGGCTCTGTTTTATCACATTTTATAAGTTATTGTTTCTCAAAATATAATATAATAAAAAAGGTAATAAAAACTAAAAACTACTTTAACAAATACAGCATTATTACGAAAATTTTCAAATAGGATAAAATATTAGTTAACAATTTTAAACTGCCTCACTCTGCATTTTCTTTTTTTAATCTTATTTATCTTGTTCACTAGAATTTCTGCAAGGAATACAAGAAACGATATAATATATCCTGTAACTAATAAATAGAGTAGACCGATAATGTCATCTACTTCCAGAGGATCATTATCTGTATCGATTTTATGGTCCTCGTAGAACAGGACCTTTCTTCTGTTTTCTTCAACAAGGTCTCTGTTAATTTTCTCAGGTATTCCACTTTGTGCAATAATATTTACCCTGTTAAATATAAATATATACAATTAAATTTCTGTGCATACAGAGTACATTACTTGATTAATGTAATATATTAAAGTTATTTGAGTTACTTAAATTGTTCAAAATGTATTTTAATAATTATATTGTTAAATATTTTGTACTTTTCGGTTACATTATTTATTTAATAAACGAACTAAATAAAAAAGTTGCTGGCAAACCTTGATAATTACAGTTATCTATAAATTCAAAATACATAGTACTGCACTTTCTGTTAGTAATGCTTATCAGTAAACATTTTAATAGTTGTTATTTTTTTATTTTGTAAATGTTATAAAGAAATTATATCGAAAGAAAACATATTTTCTTATATATTTCATAAAATTAAAATTTCATAAATTTCATATATTCAGACTGCCGTATGCACTCTCAATTCTAACACTGTTATCATAGTGTTTTCCTTACTTAGCATTAACACAGTATAATCGCTGAATTCTTTTAGAAGAGCATACTTGCAAAGGCGTGAGTTTTTAAATTTGCGTTGTTTTTTTCAAATATGCAATCTATATCATTATAAAAAGTTCTTAGTCGGATAAATATGATAAAACTCGTTTTTAAGATTCATCATACTTTACAACCGCATGACACAATTAATTGACCAAAATCAATGCAACTTGAAATTTTGTCACGTGGAAAACACTAGAAACTAAATAAACTTTTCCCTGCGGGTGTGGCAAAATTTGTACTTAATTTCGTTAACACGCTAATTACGACATAGCTTTCAAATTAATCCCAACTAAACATATTACCCTGTAATAGAGTATTCTTGGTAAATCTTGTTCATTCGATTATTATAAATTATTTGCTAAGATTGTTAAGATCTAAGCAATAAAATTGTTTTACTAAGTGTAAATTTAAATTTGTATCATTTAATTCATTGTAGCATATATCACTCTAGTAAACTTTTTATTTTTTATTTTTTGGCAGAATTTGAATAATTATGTCCTTAGTTAATGAAAAATGTTTAAGTGAATTCGAAAATTCATATTGGTTCAAGTTAACGATCGACAATAAAATCGTTACTATAAATTATTTCGAAAGAAATAATTTGCATTAAATTAAGAATCAACTTTTGTGTTAATTAATAAGTATCAGATATTGGTTGCTTATTTGTGGCAAATTTCTTCGGGTTTCGTTCTCATATGTTCAACATGTCACCTTTGTTCTAAACAGTGTTATAAAAGGTTCACTATCTGGTCTAACAATACCAAAAAGCTTGCTATAATAGTTGTTTAAATTCGTAACTATTTACATTTATTGCACCTAAAAACAACTAACACAACAAAAAAGGCGTTCTGTCGTCATGTGACAAAATATAAAATAAACACTACATATTACCAGATATATTAAGTTAATGCGATAACAACATTAAGAAATGTGTGATTAATTTATCCGAAATCAACTAAAAATCAACGGCCGACGTTAATCTTTACTCGAGTCTTTAAACAGACTGCAACTACTATAGTTTAGTTGCATTATCCACTGATAAATTGTGGGAAATAAAAAAACACATTTTTATACTTACATTTTAGAGATTTTGTCAGCATAATTCACTCTGACTAAACTCATTTGTATGAATAGCAATTTCGTAAAAAGTATATCTTCTGAGATGAAGACCTTTTCCTTTTGTTGTTTGGTCAAGCTCGATTCAATTTTATGTTTTGTTGCTAATACGGCGTGAGTTCCACTAAGTACATTTTCAATTGGTTTTCCACCCCACTCGTTACACTTTTGAACATTTTTATTAAAGATGTCGATCATTTCATTTTTTACTATTTCCGTCTTCATATACAGCTACAAATATGTAATAAATGAAATTCATGTAAATTATAATACACACTCAGCTTTATTAATTTTAAAAAAGTTAACCTCACGATTGCATCTTAATAACGTTTTAAAAATTATGTTTAAGCATGTTTAATTGTAATTAGTTTGAAAGTATTTTAATAATGTTAAAGACGTTCTAACTGTATCCGGTATGTTAAACAATTTTGTAGCTGTAAATACATTTGGTGTATTTATGACGGCTACTCTTATAAATATAAAAATAATAACAAGAATTTTCTGTTTTACGAAAAATTAAAAAAATACGTCCTTATTTGTAGTTGGCCTTTTATATACGGTGTTTATTGGCATAATGCAGAAACATCTCATCTATTTTCTTCATTAATAGTGCTCATGACAATTTACACTCACGATAGATTTTCCTTTGTTGAACTGCCTTCATTTCTATCTCAATACGTATCTAAATACAGTACTGAATACTCCGGAATATCATATTAAACATTTTTTTAAATAATTTTATCTTTTAAATTAATGAGTGAAACTATTTTTAAAAAATGATACGAACTATGATTCTACATCGATCAAAATAATGACATTCATCGCTGTCTCTAAAGAAAGTGATGTTATAACGTCCTGCTTTCACTGATTGAATCAATTCTTGAAATGTTTGAGGAATGGTTTCAGTTCCAGGATTAACCATGAAAGAAGGCAAAGTGCCGACGTATGCTGATGTCAAGATAAATGCAATCAGGATCCAACAGCCAACGAGGATACGAAACGTGGTGAAAATATAATTATCTATTGTTGTGTCTGAAAAATTAAAATAATGGGAAATGGAAATTAGTGGTTAAGTAATTACAAGAAGAATGAAAACATTTTAGTTTTAGTAATTTTCGATTTGTTATTAAATAGAAATACAGTCTATTTGTGACATATATCAGAACGCTCTGGAAAATCTGAAAAAAAAAATATCAAATGTGCAATCATAATTCACAGAAAATGATTTTAGTATTTCACCCGTACACATTATTCTTGTTTAATATACAGTCTATAAAAATTCACGTCATGCACAGTATAATAATTCTCACCTTGTCGAACAAAGTGTCTCAATATAATCCAAAATAAGGTGAAAAATTTTGGAATCTCCTTTTTTCCATATTCACTTCTTTTCTTCATTATTCCATACAAAGTTATCAAAACGACAAAGAAAGAAAAAAGAATACAAATCCAAATCTGAAATACAAAATACTCACAATTATATTGTATTTTTAAAAATATAAATGTTTTTATAATACAGTCAAACTTGCAATAACGATTATCTGTAAATAGTAGCGATTTGGTCAGGTGTGTTATTCTGTATATAAAATCACATTCAAACAAACACCTCTTCATAAATAGTTTAATGTTTACTTGAGTGGCCGTTGTTGTCAGCATTCTACATTCTACATTATATTATTTTATAAAGTTCTAAAATTATAAAAACCTATATCATAGGCTTCGTTGTTTCGATGAGAAAATGAAATTTTTTTATAAATTAGATGTTACCCTCGGAATTTGTAATTTTATAGAAATAATCCTTCCTCGATACTTCACTAAGATTCTCAACATTAGTTGTTACTATATAAACATAAATTCGCATCTAAAATACTACAGTAGTAGACGTTCTTCAGGTTAAGCTTTAATCTTCTCCATCTTCGCCCCCTGCGGAAGAATTTCAAAAAAATCTTTTCTTGCATTCTAATGACATACCCTAACTGTGTGCATTCTAATGACATACCCTTCTTCGTGCATTCTAATGACATACCCTAACTGTGTACCAAATTTCACATCTTTAAGTTCAGCGGTTTGCTCTAAGTGATGATTTATCACTCAGAAGATGTAATTCTATACAGTAGACCCCCCATAATGGGGTAGATACGTTCCGTGTTTTTATTAGTTTTGTATTGTATGAGTCACTTAAATACATGAGCCAATCATAGCCCGAAACGTGTGCAGTTTAGGAAGTACAGCTGTTTGAAAGGTTTTCTTCCATTAAATCAATCGATTCTAGACTAATTTGACTCAACATTTACAAAACACGTATAAATTTTCAGAAATAATCCATATAAACTATGCCATAGACACAAAATTGTAGGATTACTTACCGAGTGTGCACCGTTCGACGACGCCATTGCATAATCTTGTTTTTGTCGCGGAGCGGCGCATCCAACGACAGGCGTGTGTTTTCTGATCACTTATTTTTCTGCGCAAAATTCGCTAAATTTTGGAGACATCATTAATATAAAAATATTTTTTATGCTTGTTGAATAATAAATGTTTTTTAGTAGGTCCAGTGCTCGTTTAAACTCAACGGTTTGTGCAATATCTGCTATTGGTCTAGATTCGACCAATCCTTTCGCGACACGAGTCGGCGATGATGTTTCACCATATTATACGAGTCTCTTTTAGCGTGTTTATACCAATACAATCGCAATTTTTTCGCCGTTATATACGAATCCGTATCATCTGAATCCGTTTTATAGGAAAATCTACTGTATATCACAAGTTCGAACACGGGCGCTGCGTATTTCGCCGACTACGCGACTGCACCGCGCGGTTACCTATCTCGTGTCAAACTTTCAGAGATACCTCTTTATAAAATTAGTATGGGTTACATGAAAATACTTTTTATTTAAAAATATTTACCATGCGATATCATATAGCCCAACAAAGCCAAATAAATGACACTACTAAACTTTTGCAGCTGGGTTCGAGTTTACGCTTTGCCAACGTTTTCGCCGTGGTTTTCTTTTGGTTTTCTTCTAATATCTACCACATTAATATGGATTATTCCCATATCTTTCTGATAGATAAAGCATAAATGTTTTTATAGAGGCATACTGTCTCTTGACAGATCGTTCACATGTTGCATTACGATATAATACTAGCCAGTCAATCTCTTATGTTTTAATAATTTTTTTAAATTTTAATTCGTACAATGAAAAATGTGTTTTTAATATATAGATAAAAAATAATGATTTTTGAAACATTACCATTACATCGAAAGGTTTCGTCAAGATGAGAGTTTTATCTAAAGGTCTTGCAGCACGTATTCCAAATGTAGTTGAAGTTTGAATTACGGAAGATGAATAAGAGACGTAAGTTTTTCTGATAAGAAGACCATTAATGCCGATGTCTGCCTAATGAATAAAATTAAATTATTGAAATACTTAATAAAACTGTACAATTGCTGGATGTAGATTTATTACCTCATCTAGATATATTTGAGTCATATACCTAAAACGACACAAGTAAAATAAATTTAACACTTCTCGTAAGATTTACGTATACTCTATAAAAGAACATACTCAGTATGAAGAACATTTGCTAAAAGGTGAATATATCTCATAACGAATGATTTTTCCTTATTCCAATAATCTTTCTGAAAAAAAAATATAATTATTATATAATCATAAATATATTATTCAAATTGGAAATTTCGTTGGACAACATAAAAATTTTCAGTAATAATAAAAAGAAAAATTTTAACATGGTTTCCGAAATTCAAATCTATATTAGCACTAAAAGTTAAGTGTGTTACTTGCAATTTGCTTGTTTCGTATAATTCTACAAGATTTAAAACAAAAATCAGCTTACAGGAGTTTATTAGAAATACAAATAAGGTTGAATCACACCAAAAATTATTGATGTGAAAAAGTATTTGGGCTTTTTGTCATTGTATTTTGCATTTGACTGACATAAAAACAAACGAGAATACTCGTCTGTTGAAGTATTAATCTGCAGATCAACAAGAGTTCTGCCGCATTTAAAAATGATAGTTTCCGGAAGTAAATAAAAACTTTATTGTTACAGAAGCTAAAATTGACCGAAAGTACCACTTTACTTTTCTTAAAGAGTACAAGAACAATCTGTCATTGAGCGGAAGAGTAAGACCTATAAGAAATAGAAGGAAAAAGAAAGAAATGTAAGACCGAGTGTGAAATAAAGGAAAATAAGAAAATGTGAAAAAAGTCATGAGAGCCCATGGAAAATGCTTTAGTGGTTGCTTGAGTACAAGATACTATACGAAGTTACAAAACAAGGTTACAGTATAAACCAAACATAAATATACAAACAAACTGCCTTTCTGACAATGATGAACGCATAAATTTTTATAGATGAGTACGTTGGAGACTGAATGAACAAAATGGAAAAAATATAAGAACTTATAAAAGCGAGATGACAAATGGCCAGTGAGCCACCAAATCCACCATGCTGATGCAGTCAATGAGCTGATGTTGCCGCAGCCATTGTATTGAAAGTACCACTACAAAATAGGTAAGAATTTTTTGTAAAATGTACGGAAGACATAATTTGGCATATGAAAAGTGGATTAGAAGTATTAATGTTTCATGCAAGGAAGTCGAAAAATGCGTGCAATATCATTTAAAATATAATGTACTGTAAAGTACGAAAAAGTTTAGATATTTGCAAACTCAATTACACTGAATTTTAAACGTACATACATATCTATATTGTATTTCAACTACTACATTATACAGAGACAATGAAATATTATATTAAATTGTCAAATAAAAAAACAATTAGACGTTACAACTATTTATACTTACGAAATCTGCAACAACTCTTATTATCTTTGGTATTAACGATTTCTTTTCAGTTATTATTTCTGTCCTATTGTACATTTTACAAGAATTCATATAATAATCTTTGCACTGAAACATTTCATAAAAATAATTTAAGAAAACAAATAATTATATCTTATAATAATATATAATTACACTAAGGATAACATAAATTGATTTTAATAATATTGTATTTTATATCACTCGCGAAAGTGAGCTGGACTTGTTATAAAGGAAGTTATTTTTAATGAAAGGAAGAGTGTACAACTATGGGAAATCTCTAATTTCATATGATCGATCAAAGTGTTACAGGAAATATATAGGGTATGGTGTGTTTCTGCTATGTCGATCGCTTTTAACAATCTTCTTGTTTGGGCTGGTAGCGGGTTTTGCTGAACCCGCGATGACCATAGAATGATTGTGTTTTAATGCCTAGATAATGAAAAAAATTACAGTATGGAGATTGCCATAGTTCAATTTTTTTTCAGAGCACACTACATGTGTAACTAATAACCGGATTTACTCCAAATATTATATACAAAGTATGCAAAGAATGCGGAAACGATTATGAAAAAATAGAAAATAGTTCAAAACTTTCCGTTAGAGGGCGCTTCACACAACTTTACACGATTGCGTAATATTTTTTAACACTACAGAATCTCACGTATTTTCCCGCTAATTGGCATGCCTGCTAAATGGGTTATTACGGATTAAAACAATATCGCACAATGTGTGACCTATTGCTATAGTCCGAAATTTGATAATTATGATCTGTGAGTTTTTATTCGATGGAAATTAATCTGCAGTGAGGATTCGCATATGTAGTTTAATAGTGTCTTTTATGTATACCAACGTTGTGACATTTTCAAACAACACATAAAAACTAAACCCTTGCAAAAAATTTTCAACTACATTTTTATTTTGCAATTTTTGGCCCCTTCGTTGCATGATCTGTACACAAATTTTAGTGTCAATTTGATTATAGAATATAGCTACAAAGTACTCTGAATATAAAAACTTTAATTACGGAGACTCCGAATATGTACAAACAACGTTGCATGAATCGAATGAGGCTAAAGTAAGAGTCAGTTTTCAAAATGGCATGACATACAAGCATGAAACACAAGAAAAAATCGTAATTGCGTTATAATTGTTGAAAGGTAGGCCGGCATCTTTGATTATGAAGTTCTTGACGCTATAAGAACAAAAGAAAGTCATTTACTACAAAATAATTTTATTTTTCTATACTGTAAAAATTTCGAAATAAATTGATGAAAATGTTTGAGTCGAATATGAACTATAACTAAAAATTCATCTATAAGCTCTAATTTAGAAAAAGAAAGAAATGTCTAGTTTGCACTTTTTTGTACTGACATAGAAACACATTTAAATTTGCTAATGATAAAACAGAAAAGAATATAATAAAACCGCAAAGTGATCAGTTTGGAAAACTGAAACTGGAATAATATACATTACACGTTTGATATTGTTAGCAAAATCGAGAAATTAATCGCTGCAAGTTCGAAGTGAAGTGATGTAGTTGATCAAATATTCGACATTAAGTAGATTACTATGTTTTAAACGTACAATAATTACAAAAAGTAATTCTAGTCAATAAATAGTGTTGCAATAAGTATATATTTATTGTAAAAGAATTAAGCATCTTTCAAATACACTGTAGTGTGCATTGTACATTTAAAATTGTTTTTAGTTACGAGACTTTTTTTAAGATTTGAATTAGTTGTGAATGACAATATGATTGAACAGTAGTCTATGAGACAGTAAACCTATATAAATTATAAGTATCGAAAATTATAGTTACAAAACATTTAAATATACTTTTACTGCATCATTTTTACTTGAATTAAACATACTAGTAGTTACAGAAAAAATCAAACCAGTGGGTAAGTGGATAAAAATGTTGAACAAAACTATATGGTCAAGGTTTATTCTTTTACAATAGGCTGATTGTAAAGCGTTTTTTTCTGCGATTTCTTTAAAGAAAGTCATACGTATGTGAAGATCCTTTTGAGAATTTTTTCTCCTTGTCAAATTGTCCTAGTCTTATATTGCGTAAATTCAACTAATTTTACAATTCCATAAAGTTAAGGCATTACATTATCGGTTTGAGAAACCCAAAACCATATCTGGACAAGTCTCAACAAAAAGTGTTTTTTTTTTTTTGCTTTGTGGTTTTAGGCCCTTTACCGCTCAGAGAGCACAAAGAAGCCAAAAACAACAACAAAAAGTGTTTATAGGCATTAAGTCTTGGTTATATCTAGCTTCAGTTTCCACAACACGATAACTCTAAATGTAAGCCTGTCAAATTCACAAGAATGAAAAATGCTTTGTTTCTACACTGTGGAAGACCCGAAAATAAAAAATATATTCATAAATTCAAATCTATTACAAAATACCGTTTCCAGCATTTTATATATAATTACAAATAAAAATAGTTATTTTAAGTTTTCATTAATATACTTAAATGAAAAAATTGATTTTTACTTCGATAAGTTATGACAGCTTGAGGCATAAGCTAGCTGCTTATAAGAGTATTTCCAGAGAAGACTTAAGAAAAACTCGCATCACTTAGGTGTGTGCTCGTAACAAAACTCTGAAAATTTCATGTGACCAGCCAGAAAGTGAAGATCGATGGCTTTGTCACTGGCCACAAATTCGCAAATTGAAAATGTAATAAAATAACAATGTCATTTTGAAGATATGTAAAACTTTTTAATATTTTAAACTGTAAACTATTAGTTATGCGATAATTTTTCACTAAAAATTATGCAATAAAAATTTAGAGTATAAAATGTTTAATCAGTTTAATTAAATAAATAATATCAATAACTTACAATTTTAACGTAACTCTTTTTTACTTGTATGAAAGTAGACTTCTCAATCTCTTCAGTAAATGGAAATCGCCGATTGCCAGATTTATAGAAGAAAGTCACTTCACAAAAAATAACAGATTCCTCTTCTACAATATGAACGATGTATTCTTTCTGAATGAAATTGCTTGGAATAGATTCTGAAATTTACAAAAATTTGATTTATTTGTAAAATTAAACAAATAATGTAGAATATGTGTGCATATGTTAATATGTATATAAATAAAATCTCGTTTGTGTCCTTTATACTAATGTTTATTTTAAAACTTATTTAAAGTTTGTATGATATTTCTCAGACCCTGGATCGACACTAAAGTTTATACAGCCTGAAAACATGGATTTATTTTTTAAACATAAATTATTTTCTTTTTATTAAACTGAAAAATGTTGCATACAAGGATTCGAATATTTTTATTATTTAACAGTATTTTCGTAAAACTAATAATTTAATGTATTTTAAATTGTTGCATGATTAAACCAGATAATGCCGGGTACTTACAATAGTCGTTAATAAAATACAATTGGAATTAGCATAAAAAAATGAACTGACCATGTACAAAATTTTGCGTTGAAATTGCAAAAACTCTACTCTATTACTGGATTTGGTAAATTTTTTGCAGATAGATTTAACAGTTTTATCTTCAGCGTGGAAAAATAAATTTTCTAATAGAAAATTTCAATCGTAACATATGTTAAAACGAAAATTTAAAAGTTGCTTAATTAAATGACGCAATTTTCATTGAGGTAAACTCAATGAAAAAAGATTCATAGAAAATAACCTTATTTGTGATGAATCTTTTATCGCCTTTAATGGTTATCAGAACAGACAAAAAAGAGGAGTCCTGATGAGAAGTTCCCTGTCAGGACTGTTGTGTGTGCTTGTATTGAGAAAATTAGAAAAAATGCTCTTTCTGGTTTTTTGAATGACATTGTGTATTTTGAAAGATATGTAGACAATGTTTTGGTAATTTCGAAGAATGACCAAAAAATTGATGAATTTATTAACAAGTTCAACAACAACGGTGATGGCCTCATGCTAAAGATTAAACAGAAATGTTCCTAGAAAATTATAAAATTCGATAAAGTCAGAATTTCCTTCTTTTCTTTTCTTCTTACATAAATGTAAAAACACGTAAATTTATATATTTTTTTCTTTTCTGACTTTTGGATAATATATTACTTCAATTTTTTAAAAAAACATTAAGCCAATAATGACTATAAAATTTCACAAAAAAAGAGTTAAGAAAAAAATAAAAAAAATAATTTGCAAAGAAAAAAAACTTTTATTTACATTATTACTAACAAGCTTCCCAAATGCTTCCCAAATTTTATCGACCAACAGAAGGTATTTCTATGGGTTCCGTAATAGGACCAAAACTAGCCGAAATTTATATTCTGAATGTGGACATGATTTTATCAAGGTTAAAAGGAGTTAAGTTTCTTGCAAGGTACGTCGATGATATTTTGATAGCGTATGATAGTGCAGCTAATTTTGGAACAAGCTAATAAAATTAATGTGAATATTAAATTTACTCAAGAGCATGATTAAATAACCAATTCAGTTATTTAGATATAACAATTAAACGATTTACGACCATTTGGAATATTGTAAATTTGAAAAACCGTGTAATACGAGAAAAGTAATTAATTATAAATTATACTGTCCTTTAAACCAAAAATATAATGTATATCTGATGGAAATAACAAACATTTTTTCTAGAACAACAGATATAGACAAAAGAGAAAAATAAATTGGAGATACACGTAAGAAATATATTTTAAATGGATACTTAAAAAGATTACTAAATGATTGCTTCCATAGATTTTTTAAGAAACAGATTTAAAGTTAAAAGTCGTCAAGAAATAACAAACTATGTATCATTTCTGTATATAAAAGGTATTTATGAAAAATATAATAAGTTTTTTAATCAAAAATTAATTAGATTGGCTCCATTCTTAAATAACAGGTTATCAAATATGCTGATTACAAAAAATACTAAAAAAGATTTATTAGAAGAAGAAGGTGTTGTTTATCAAATAGAATGAACGTGTAACAACCCTAGTTTTTACGTTGGTGAAACAAAACAAAGATTAAAGATTAGACTGTTGGAACATTTGGCTGCTGTAAAGTTAAAAATTAGTAATTCTCCTGTCTTCCAACATTGTAATAGTAATAATTGTCAGATAAATAGTAATAAAGTAAAAATAATCTTTACAGCAAAAATAATGTAAAGCAAAAGGTAAAAGAACACTTCTTTATAATTATGGAGAATAATAATTAAATTTAAATACCGGAATGTTAACAGCGGAATGCTGGGAATTTTTTGCCCCTTAACGCCCGATAGATTTTAATTATGATGTAATCAAGCATAAAAAAATACATAAAAAATACTAAAACTGAAAAAACAAAAGAAATGCATTAATTTTAAAGAAAAACTTTCAAATTTTATTTTCCTTTGTCTCGCCTTTCTGTGAAATTTAACACAGATGAGTCATTGTTTACACACTAGATGACCTTGAATACAGCTGGAGGCCGATTTCCCGGGGCATTCTCATATACGTCTCCGGAGGAGAAGGGTTTAAAGTAGGGTGACTATTACCGACACATATCATTCTTATATGACTGACAATTTCCATTACTCTCTTAGACCAATTAGTAATAACAAAAGTAGTGAAACCTAATAACTTATACATATATTTTTAAATATTTCTATACTTTTATGACCTGCTTGGCTCTTGGAAGATCGTCGTTAAGCGAGCCGACGTAAATTGAACCTCAGCTTCTTATAGGGTAATATTGTAAATTCAGGTTATATCCCGGTAAAAACTTTGGCAATACACAGTTAAATGGTTATAATTTATTTCATTTTAATTTATTATTAATTAAATTTAAATCTANTATAAAAAAATCGATTCATTAAAAAATTTAAAAACAATTGGAGGTTGTTCCATATAAGTGGCTCTGAGTTGACTGTTAGAATGTAAACTGTATACTGTAAGCCCCACTGAAGACGCAGTAGGCAAAATGCATTTGGGAAGCTTGTTAGTAATAATGTAAATAAAAGTTTTTTCTCTACAAATTATTTTCTTTTTTAACTCTTTTTTTCTGAAATTTTATAGTCATTATTGGCTTTGTTATATTGACTTTGTTATATTGTTATAAAAATTGAAGTTATATATTATCCAAAAGTCAGAAAAAAAAAGAAAAATATAAATTTACGTGTTTTTACATTTATGTAAGAAGGAAACAAAAGAGAAATGTTCCTCACAGATACATTTTTTTAGATATTGACATTGAATTCAAAGAAGGAAATTTATCCACTAAGGTGTATGAAAAACCAATGCATAGCCCTCTGTACATTCCGTCCCACTTGAATGATCCCTACCAATACAAAATGGTTGCTTTCTGTGCCCTTGTCCAAAGGGCTTCTCTCTATTGCAGCAGTGTGGTGGAGCAAAAAGAAATTAATATAATATTACTTATTGCCAGGTCAGTAGGATACAGAGCGGATATGATAACCACAATGATCAGAAATTACAAAATAAACAAAACTAAGGCTCAAAGCGGAGATTTCAGCAAAACCACAAAGTTCACTTATGATAGAAATAAAAAACAAATTATGAAGGAAATCTCAGCTGTAAAAAGTGCAAGTTAGTTTTTAACAGAGCTCCTAACCTGTACATATTATTAAGCAACGACAAAGACAGCATAGATAAAGAAAAAAGAGCGGGAGTATACAAGATTTTGTATGAAAATCATGAACTAGACATTAATAAAAATTGCATTGGTGTCACTAATAGAAAGTTAAGAGTCAGTTTAAAATAATATTAATACAATATCAGCAAAGAATCTAACGCCAGGATACTACCGCAATTGACGCAAGTTGAGGGCTCAGTCCTCAAATAGGACGAAACAAGTACAGTAGAGCATCGATTATCCGAAAAAATTCCAGTCGGCAAATTTAAATTTTCGCCAGTGCTGCGGTGCTTCAATCTTTGGCTACGTCTTGGGTTACTCAAATATTTTACGTTTTTGATACTAAATTAACATCTGAAGTATAATTTTTTATTATTTTTATATTTTTCAATATATTTATTTTGTTTGTACAAAATAAAAAAATAATTTTTAACGATNCGATATCATATAGCCCAACAAAGCCAAATAAATGACACTACTAAACTTTTGCAGCTGGGTTCGAGTTTACGCTTTGCCAACGTTTTCGCCGTGGTTTTCTTTTGGTTTTCTTCTAATATCTACCACATTAATATGGATTATTTCCATATCTTTCTGATAGATAAAGCATAAATGTTTTTATAGAGGCATACTGTCTCTTGACAGATCGTTCACATGTTGCATTACGATATAATACTAGCCAGTCAATCTCTTATGTTTTAATAATTTTTTTTAAATTTTAATTCGTACAATGAAAAATGTGTTTTTAATATATAGATAAAAAATAATGATTTTTGAAACATTACCATTACATCGAAAGGTTTCGTCAAGATGAGAGTTTTATCTAAAGGTCTTGCAGCACGTATTCCAAATGTAGTTGAAGTTTGAATTACGGAAGATGAATAAGAGACGTAAGTTTTTCTGATAAGAAGACCATTAATGCCGATGTCTGCCTAATGAATAAAATTAAATTATTGAAATACTTAATAAAACTGTACAATTGCTGGATGTAGATTTATTACCTCATCTAGATATATTTGAGTCATATACCTAAAACGACACAAGTAAAATAAATTTAACACTTCTCGTAAGATTTACGTATACTCTATAAAAGAACATACTCAGTATGAAGAACATTTGCTAAAAGGTGAATATATCTCATAACGAATGATTTTTCCTTATTCCAATAATCTTTCTGAAAAAAAAATATAATTATTATATAATCATAAATATATTATTCAAATTGGAAATTTCGTTGGACAACATAAAAATTTTCAGTAATAATAAAAAGAAAAATTTTAACATGGTTTCCGAAATTCAAATCTATATTAGCACTAAAAGTTAAGTGTGTTACTTGCAATTTGCTTGTTTCGTATAATTCTACAAGATTTAAAACAAAAATCAGCTTACAGGAGTTTATTAGAAATACAAATAAGGTTGAATCACACCAAAAATTATTGATGTGAAAAAGTATTTGGGCTTTTTGTCATTGTATTTTGCATTTGACTGACATAAAAACAAACGAGAATACTCGTCTGTTGAAGTATTAATCTGCAGATCAACAAGAGTTCTGCCGCATTTAAAAATGATAGTTTCCGGAAGTAAATAAAAACTTTATTGTTACAGAAGCTAAAATTGACCGAAAGTACCACTTTACTTTTCTTAAAGAGTACAAGAACAATCTGTCATTGAGCGGAAGAGTAAGACCTATAAGAAATAGAAGGAAAAAGAAAGAAATGTAAGACCGAGTGTGAAATAAAGGAAAATAAGAAAATGTGAAAAAAGTCATGAGAGCCCATGGAAAATGCTTTAGTGGTTGCTTGAGTACAAGATACTATACGAAGTTACAAAACAAGGTTACAGTATAAACCAAACATAAATATACAAACAAACTGCCTTTCTGACAATGATGAACGCATAAATTTTTATAGATGAGTACGTTGGAGACTGAATGAACAAAATGGAAAAAATATAAGAACTTATAAAAGCGAGATGACAAATGGCCAGTGAGCCACCAAATCCACCATGCTGATGCAGTCAATGAGCTGATGTTGCCGCAGCCATTGTATTGAAAGTACCACTACAAAATAGGTAAGAATTTTTTGTAAAATGTACGGAAGACATAATTTGGCATATGAAAAGTGGATTAGAAGTATTAATGTTTCATGCAAGGAAGTCGAAAAATGCGTGCAATATCATTTAAAATATAATGTACTGTAAAGTACGAAAAAGTTTAGATATTTGCAAACTCAATTACACTGAATTTTAAACGTACATACATATCTATATTGTATTTCAACTACTACATTATACAGAGACAATGAAATATTATATTAAATTGTCAAATAAAAAAACAATTAGACGTTACAACTATTTATACTTACGAAATCTGCAACAACTCTTATTATCTTTGGTATTAACGATTTCTTTTCAGTTATTATTTCTGTCCTATTGTACATTTTACAAGAATTCATATAATAATCTTTGCACTGAAACATTTCATAAAAATAATTTAAGAAAACAAATAATTATATCTTATAATAATATATAATTACACTAAGGATAACATAAATTGATTTTAATAATATTGTATTTTATATCACTCGCGAAAGTGAGCTGGACTTGTTATAAAGGAAGTTATTTTTAATGAAAGGAAGAGTGTACAACTATGGGAAATCTCTAATTTCATATGATCGATCAAAGTGTTACAGGAAATATATAGGGTATGGTGTGTTTCTGCTATGTCGATCGCTTTTAACAATCTTCTTGTTTGGGCTGGTAGCGGGTTTTGCTGAACCCGCGATGACCATAGAATGATTGTGTTTTAATGCCTAGATAATGAAAAAAATTACAGTATGGAGATTGCCATAGTTCAATTTTTTTTCAGAGCACACTACATGTGTAACTAATAACCGGATTTACTCCAAATATTATATACAAAGTATGCAAAGAATGCGGAAACGATTATGAAAAAATAGAAAATAGTTCAAAACTTTCCGTTAGAGGGCGCTTCACACAACTTTACACGATTGCGTAATATTTTTTAACACTACAGAATCTCACGTATTTTCCCGCTAATTGGCATGCCTGCTAAATGGGTTATTACGGATTAAAACAATATCGCACAATGTGTGACCTATTGCTATAGTCCGAAATTTGATAATTATGATCTGTGAGTTTTTATTCGATGGAAATTAATCTGCAGTGAGGATTCGCATATGTAGTTTAATAGTGTCTTTTATGTATACCAACGTTGTGACATTTTCAAACAACACATAAAAACTAAACCCTTGCAAAAAATTTTCAACTACATTTTTATTTTGCAATTTTTGGCCCCTTCGTTGCATGATCTGTACACAAATTTTAGTGTCAATTTGATTATAGAATATAGCTACAAAGTACTCTGAATATAAAAACTTTAATTACGGAGACTCCGAATATGTACAAACAACGTTGCATGAATCGAATGAGGCTAAAGTAAGAGTCAGTTTTCAAAATGGCATGACATACAAGCATGAAACACAAGAAAAAATCGTAATTGCGTTATAATTGTTGAAAGGTAGGCCGGCATCTTTGATTATGAAGTTCTTGACGCTATAAGAACAAAAGAAAGTCATTTACTACAAAATAATTTTATTTTTCTATACTGTAAAAATTTCGAAATAAATTGATGAAAATGTTTGAGTCGAATATGAACTATAACTAAAAATTCATCTATAAGCTCTAATTTAGAAAAAGAAAAAAATGTCTAGTTTGCACTTTTTTGTACTGACATAGAAACACATTTAAATTTGCTAATGATAAAACAGAAAAGAATATAATAAAACCGCAAAGTGATCAGTTTGGAAAACTGAAACTGGAATAATATACATTACACGTTTGATATTGTTAGCAAAATCGAGAAATTAATCGCTGCAAGTTCGAAGTGAAGTGATGTAGTTGATCAAATATTCGACATTAAGTAGATTACTATGTTTTAAACGTACAATAATTACAAAAAGTAATTCTAGTCAATAAATAGTGTTGCAATAAGTATATATTTATTGTAAAAGAATTAAGCATCTTTCAAATACACTGTAGTGTGCATTGTACATTTAAAATTGTTTTTAGTTACGAGACTTTTTTTAAGATTTGAATTAGTTGTGAATGACAATATGATTGAACAGTAGTCTATGAGACAGTAAACCTATATAAATTATAAGTATCGAAAATTATAGTTACAAAACATTTAAATATACTTTTACTGCATCATTTTTACTTGAATTAAACATACTAGTAGTTACAGAAAAAATCAAACCAGTGGGTAAGTGGATAAAAATGTTGAACAAAACTATATGGTCAAGGTTTATTCTTTTACAATAGGCTGATTGTAAAGCGTTTTTTTCTGCGATTTCTTTAAAGAAAGTCATACGTATGTGAAGATCCTTTTGAGAATTTTTTCTCCTTGTCAAATTGTCCTAGTCTTATATTGCGTAAATTCAACTAATTTTACAATTCCATAAAGTTAAGGCATTACATTATCGGTTTGAGAAACCCAAAACCATATCTGGACAAGTCTCAACAAAAAGTGTTTTTTTTTTTTTGCTTTGTGGTTTTAGGCCCTTTACCGCTCAGAGAGCACAAAGAAGCCAAAAACAACAACAAAAAGTGTTTATAGGCATTAAGTCTTGGTTATATCTAGCTTCAGTTTCCACAACACGATAACTCTAAATGTAAGCCTGTCAAATTCACAAGAATGAAAAATGCTTTGTTTCTACACTGTGGAAGACCCGAAAATAAAAAATATATTCATAAATTCAAATCTATTACAAAATACCGTTTCCAGCATTTTATATATAATTACAAATAAAAATAGTTATTTTAAGTTTTCATTAATATACTTAAATGAAAAAATTGATTTTTACTTCGATAAGTTATGACAGCTTGAGGCATAAGCTAGCTGCTTATAAGAGTATTTCCAGAGAAGACTTAAGAAAAACTCGCATCACTTAGGTGTGTGCTCGTAACAAAACTCTGAAAATTT
>NW_019385565.1:178212-188310 GCF_000671375.1 Centruroides sculpturatus
TACTCAAATATGCTAACGTTGCGAAAGGAGTTTAACTTCTCTGGTATAATTTTTTATTGTTTTTATATTTTTCAATATATTTATTTTGTTTGTACAAAATAAAAAAAATTAATTTTTAACGATACAATAGTCTTCGTTAGGCTTAACATCGACGAAAATTCAACGCGAAGCGACACGCAACGGGAAAAATTTCAACATCGAATACGTTAAACTATTTTTTCGTGCGTAATCGGTTATCCGAAACATCAGTTATACAAACAGTCCAAGTCCCGATGGATTCGGATAATTGACGCTCTACTGTATAGCAAATATCACGAATATCAATAATGATTTGTATCTGAAAACAATTAAATAAATCGATGTATCTCTGACGTATTAATTTAGAGTGCTGATAATACTGAACGGATCATCCAAGATAAGTACTTCTGGGGTTATCCTTGATCCGAACCTAGTAAAGATCACATAGATTATCTTCTACATAAAGCAACACAGATAAATTATACATTACCGTGCCAAGTGTATTTTGCACTTGGTTCAATACATGCTGTTTTTATGCTGATTCCAGCTGAGGCCATGTGATGTAAAAAAATCCGGTAATGAGTTGCTAAACTTCCCAGAAACATTCAAAATTGCATATGTAGCGTCATTTATTATAATATTTTATTTTAAAAACTTTTGATATATTCGGTTCTAAATAGCAAGAAAGTTAATTTTGAGGGTAGGTATTAGTTCTGTTAAGAGATTGTAATTGCTAATTAAAAAGAAAGTCGTCATTAAATTTAACTTTACTGAAAGTATGACATATGACTCTTCTCTATCTTTCTACCCCGTCGAGCTATAACTGCCGAAATGTAATAGCATCGATCTCCCTGATACAGAAACTTCCCTGCTATATTTCAGAAGTATTCGACAAAAAACCCTGGAGTTATGAAGCTTCAAAGAGAGTAAACAAAATTAGGCTTCTCACTTACACACTAACATCCATACGTACAGAATGAAAAACTCGAATTTTTTTGCATTTCTGGATATTTCAAGATCCGTTGAAAATTTTAAAAAAATAGAAACAGTGTGAATAATTTATGACTGACCGCCATACTTTCACTGTTGTATATAAAAACCGGGAAGTAAAACTAAACAATAACTTTTTAATTAACTAATAAATATCATTATATAACAACTCGCAAAAAACTCAAAAATTTAAGATTAATAGTATATTGTCATTAGGTGAAATGTTGTCTATGTATTCTTTTATCGATAACTTTTGATTAATTTTAATTTGTTTGCAGACAAAGAACGTAGAGACGACAAAATTTATCCACAAAGCTTTCTTTCAAATCGAGTTAACACGCTGTTTCAAATAATAATGGTGGTGGAAAATGTCCATTTCTTTGCAGAAGTAAAAAATACAAAAAAAATTAACAATATTTTAAAGCTAAATTTCTCACTAACTTCCCAGTTCTTTTTTGAAGTTAATTTTCTTACTAACTTCCCGGTCCTTACTACTGACGTCAGCAACACCCGGCGCAGATTAGTTAACAATACGCCAAGGTGTTACTAGGGAAGGATAGTACTCAGAGTGGTTTCCCATTGCCTTCTTTGCGGCGCAATGTTACGCGAGGACTTTTATGGGGAACTGGCCTCCTATTTTGTCGTTATCGGCAAGGAGAAAACCCCGAAAACTCCAAGCAGCCAGCCTGTCCGATCGCGGCGCGAACCCACGACCGAACTCCCAGTATTTAGGGTACAAAGACCGCTCGGCCACTGGTGGGTTTTAAAACTCACAGTCAGCGCGTAATATTTGTTAGTTCATGGTGAGTGGGCTCATGTTTTTTTCTGGTAAAATATTATATTTGAAAACATGAATTTTTGAAGTTGATATAACTGGAAATTGTGTACATGCATTGCCAACAGAAAAACATATGAATATTTCGTGTCTTTCACAGTGGTTTAGGCCTCGCTACTGTTATGTTAGCTGTTGCTCAACACAAAGAAATGCAGTAAACCCGAGATTCCCACTACTCAGGTTAAGTGTGCCACGGTTTTCATGACACTTGCACATCTGCTCATGATCATCCATGTTTTTTTCTGCATCAGACTGTGGGAATCTCCCTCGATTTAACATGCTAGAAAAGCATGAAATCCATTGTCAACGATAGATTACTGTGGGCAACAGCATAGTCATTTTGAGAAACATAGGATAGGTACAGTACCTTTACAAAGTGATTCAGGTTTACGTAAAGTTGTGCTGCAACTGTGAGTTGCAGTTTCCACTTTACTGTTATTGTTTCCTTCAACTTCTTAAGAATCAGTAAGCGTGTTTAATTCTCGGGTTAGCAAACGATGACTCATTCTTCTATAGACCACGGGCTGCATGCAACTACAGTTTTCGTTGTTACGTGTTGCGAACCAAATGTTGCTAATGGTGCACCTTTTTGACAGTCTAGCATGTTGTCATTCCAAATCTTACTGCTTGCACTGGTTGATGATATCCACATGTTACATGTACATTTATATGTACATATTGTAATCTGTGAATCAGACTCCTTTCATATTATAAACCTTTTTCACAGAGTTATAAACGGGTTCACAAGCAGATTACGATTTTACGCCCTATAACATAAAGAAACCATTCGCTATCGAGTCAATATCGTCCGACAGACCTTAGGCTAGTGATAATTTTCAGGACTTCAATTATTGTTAAAACGCTAATGTTTTGGTATGAATAATGTTTCAAATTAAGAAGCCTTATTGATGTTTCTAACATGTAATAGGAGCAGTTTCCATTAGAAAATTCCACCTGGAGGCATTACCATGGCAGATGAACCTTGCTCACAGATGTCTTATTTCATCAATTTAAATTAAAATTTCTTTAGACTACAGACGAAGAATCTTTCTGAAGTCTGTTATCCAAAGTAGCCACGTTTAAATACCACGCATTCATCCTGCTGGTGAAACGCGAACCCGATAACAACTACCAGTTTTTAGAGTTTCAATTCTTGGTCACCAGTGGGCTGTAGGTATTTCTCTGAATATGTTCCATTTCTTAGAGTAGTAAACAATGCAGACTTTCTCAATGTTACTAAATAAAGCTGACGACTTAAACACAAGTTACTCATAAATAAATGACGATTTGAAATTTCATTAAATTAAACTGTTCATATACAACATTTTGCACGAAGATGCAAAAACTCAATCCAATTTACAAAATCCGTTTTTTTACTGGATTCAGTAAATTTATTGTAGATATATTCGAAAATTTTATCTCTATGTTAGGGAAAGCTTTCTAGCAGGAATCCCAATCTAAAAACGATACTTTAAAAATGGCTACCATCAAGTAGTGTTTTTGTAAACAACCTCTAGAAAGTGAGAAATGCTACTGAAAAATCACAAATATTAAATCACAGTAGTTATAATATCTCTGAACTCTCTGTTATATCTACTGAACAGCAATACCTTTACAAAACATATAACTTTATAAATAATCTTTCCTTAATAAAAGTACAATAAATAATACAAGTTAAAAAAAATTACTTTACTTAGATTTATTAATATAATATNTGAAAGTACCACTACAAAATAGGTAAGAATTTTTTGTAAAATGTAAGAAAGACTTAATTTGGCATATGTAAAGGGAATTAGAAGTATTAATGTTTCATGCACGGAAGTCAAAGAATGCGTGAAATATAATTTAAAATATAATGTACAGAACGATAATGTTTCGATATTTGCAAACTCAATTACACTGAGTTTTAAACGTTCATTCATATCTATATTGTATTTCAACTACTACATTATACAGAGACAATGGTATATTATATTAAATTGTCAAATAAAAAAAACAATTAGACGTTACAACTATTTATACTTACGGGATCTGTAACAACTGTTATTTTCTTTGGTATTATCGATTTATTCTCAGTTATTATTTTTGTCTTATTGTACATTTTACAGGAATTCATATAATGATTTTTGCACTGAAACATTTAATAAAAATAATTTAAGAAAACAAATAATTATATCTTATAATAATATATAATTACACTAAGGATAACATAAATTGATTTTAATAATATTGTATTTTATATCACTCGCGAAAGTGAGCTGGACTTGTTATAAAGGAAGTTATTTTTAATGAAAGGAAGAGTGTACAACTATGGGAAATCTCTAATTTCATATGATCGATCAAAGTGTTACAGGAAATATATAGGGTATGGTGTGTTTCTGCTATGTCGATCGCTTTTAACAATCTTCTTGTTTGGGCTGGTAGCGGGTTTTGCTGAACCCGCGATGACCATAGAATGATTGTGTTTTAATGCCTAGATAATGAAAAAAATTACAGTATGGAGATTGCCATAGTTCAATTTTTTTTCAGAGCACACTACATGTGTAACTAATAACCGGATTTACTCCAAATATTATATACAAAGTATGCAAAGAATGCGGAAACGATTATGAAAAAATAGAAAATAGTTCAAAACTTTCCGTTAGAGGGCGCTTCACACAACTTTACACGATTGCGTAATATTTTTTAACACTACAGAATCTCACGTATTTTCCCGCTAATTGGCATGCCTGCTAAATGGGTTATTACGGATTAAAACAATATCGCACAATGTGTGACCTATTGCTATAGTCCGAAATTTGATAATTATGATCTGTGAGTTTTTATTCGATGGAAATTAATCTGCAGTGAGGATTCGCATATGTAGTTTAATAGTGTCTTTTATGTATACCAACGTTGTGACATTTTCAAACAACACATAAAAACTAAACCCTTGCAAAAAATTTTCAACTACATTTTTATTTTGCAATTTTTGGCCCCTTCGTTGCATGATCTGTACACAAATTTTAGTGTCAATTTGATTATAGAATATAGCTACAAAGTACTCTGAATATAAAAACTTTAATTACGGAGACTCCGAATATGTACAAACAACGTTGCATGAATCGAATGAGGCTAAAGTAAGAGTCAGTTTTCAAAATGGCATGACATACAAGCATGAAACACAAGAAAAAATCGTAATTGCGTTATAATTGTTGAAAGGTAGGCCGGCATCTTTGATTATGAAGTTCTTGACGCTATAAGAACAAAAGAAAGTCATTTACTACAAAATAATTTTATTTTTCTATACTGTAAAAATTTCGAAATAAATTGATGAAAATGTTTGAGTCGAATATGAACTATAACTAAAAATTCATCTATAAGCTCTAATTTAGAAAAAGAAAAAAATGTCTAGTTTGCACTTTTTTGTACTGACATAGAAACACATTTAAATTTGCTAATGATAAAACAGAAAAGAATATAATAAAACCGCAAAGTGATCAGTTTGGAAAACTGAAACTGGAATAATATACATTACACGTTTGATATTGTTAGCAAAATCGAGAAATTAATCGCTGCAAGTTCGAAGTGAAGTGATGTAGTTGATCAAATATTCGACATTAAGTAGATTACTATGTTTTAAACGTACAATAATTACAAAAAGTAATTCTAGTCAATAAATAGTGTTGCAATAAGTATATATTTATTGTAAAAGAATTAAGCATCTTTCAAATACACTGTAGTGTGCATTGTACATTTAAAATTGTTTTTAGTTACGAGACTTTTTTTAAGATTTGAATTAGTTGTGAATGACAATACGATTGAACAGTAGTCTATGAGACAGTAAACCTATATAAATTATAAGTATCGAAAATTATAGTTACAAAACATTTAAATATACTTTTACTGCATCATTTTTACTTGAATTAAACATACTAGTAGTTACAGAAAAAATCAAACCAGTGGGTAAGTGGATAAAAATGTTGAACAAAACTATATGGTCAAGGTTTATTCTTTTACAATAGGCTGATTGTAAAGCGTTTTTTTCTGCGATTTCTTTAAAGAAAGTCATACGTATGTGAAGATCCTTTTGAGAATTTTTTCTCCTTGTCAAATTGTCCTAGTCTTATATTGCGTAAATTCAACTAATTTTACAATTCCATAAAGTTAAGGCATTACATTATCGGTTTGAGAAACCCAAAACCATATCTGGACAAGTCTCAACAAAAAGTGTTTTTTTTTTTTTGCTTTGTGGTTTTAGGCCCTTTACCGCTCAGAGAGCACAAAGAAGCCAAAAACAACAACAAAAAGTGTTTATAGGCATTAAGTCTTGGTTATATCTAGCTTCAGTTTCCACAACACGATAACTCTAAATGTAAGCCTGTCAAATTCACAAGAATGAAAAATGCTTGGTTTCTACACTGTGGAAGACCCGAAAATGAAAAATATATTCATAAATTCAAATCTATTACAAAATACCGTTTCCAGCATTTTATATATAATTACAAATAAAAATAGTTATTTTAAGTTTTCATTAATATACTTAAATGAAAAAATTGATTTTTACTTCGATAAGTTATGACAGCTTGAGGCATAAGCTAGCTGCTTATAAGAGTATTTCCAGAGAAGACTTAAGAAAAACTCGCATCACTTAGGTGTGTGCTCGTAACAAAACTCTGAAAATTTAATGTGACCAGCCAGAAAGTGAAGATCGATGGCTTTGTCACTGGCCACAAATTCGCAAATTGAAAATGTAATAAAATAACAATGTCATTTTGAAGATATGTAAAACTTTTTAATATTTTAAACTGTAAACTATTAGTTATGCGATAATTTTTCACTAAAAATTATGCAATAAAAATTTAGAGTATAAAATGTTTAATCAGTTTAATTAAATAAATAATATCAATAACTTACAATTTTAACGTAACTCTTTTTTACTTGTATGAAAGTAGACTTCTCAATCTCTTCAGTAAATGGAAATCGCCGATTGCCAGATTTATAGAAGAAAGTCACTTCACAAAAAATAACAGATTCCTCTTCTACAATATGAACGATGTATTCTTTCTGAATGAAATTGCTTGGAATAGATTCTGAAATTTACAAAAATTTGATTTATTTGTAAAATTAAACAAATAATGTAGAATATGTGTGCATATGTTAATATGTATATAAATAAAATCTCGTTTGTGTCCTTTATACTAATGTTTATTTTAAAACTTATTTAAAGTTTGTATGATATTTCTCAGACCCTGGATCGACACTAAAGTTTATACAGCCTGAAAACATGGATTTATTTTTTAAACATAAATTATTTTCTTTTTATTAAACTGAAAAATGTTGCATACAAGGATTCGAATATTTTTATTATTTAACAGTATTTTCGTAAAACTAATAATTTAATGTATTTTAAATTGTTGCATGATTAAACCAGATAATGCCGGGTACTTACAATAGTCGTTAATAAAATACAATTGGAATTAGCATAAAAAAATGAACTGACCATGTACAAAATTTTGCGTTGAAATTGCAAAAACTCTACTCTATTACTGGATTTGGTAAATTTTTTGCAGATAGATTTAACAGTTTTATCTTCAGCGTGGAAAAATAAATTTTCTAATAGAAAATTTCAATCGTAACATATGTTAAAACGAAAATTTAAAAGTTGCTTAATTAAATGACGCAATTTTCATTGAGGTAAACTCAATGAAAAAAGATTCATAGAAAATAACCTTATTTGTGATGAATCTTTTATCGCCTTTAATGGTTATCAGAACAGACAAAAAAGAGGAGTCCTGATGAGAAGTTCCCTGTCAGGACTGTTGTGTGTGCTTGTATTGAGAAAATTAGAAAAAATGCTCTTTCTGGTTTTTTGAATGACATTGTGTATTTTGAAAGATATGTAGACAATGTTTTGGTAATTTCGAAGAATGACCAAAAAATTGATGAATTTATTAACAAGTTCAACAACAACGGTGATGGCCTCATGCTAAAGATTAAACAGAAATGTTCCTAGAAAATTATAAAATTCGATAAAGTCAGAATTTCCTTCTTTTCTTTTCTTCTTACATAAATGTAAAAACACGTAAATTTATATATTTTTTTCTTTTCTGACTTTTGGATAATATATTACTTCAATTTTTTAAAAAAACATTAAGCCAATAATGACTATAAAATTTCACAAAAAAAGAGTTAAGAAAAAAATAAAAAAAATAATTTGCAAAGAAAAAAAACTTTTATTTACATTATTACTAACAAGCTTCCCAAATGCTTCCCAAATTTTATCGACCAACAGAAGGTATTTCTATGGGTTCCGTAATAGGACCAAAACTAGCCGAAATTTATATTCTGAATGTGGACATGATTTTATCAAGGTTAAAAGGAGTTAAGTTGCAAGGTACGTCGATGATATTTTGATAGCGTATGATAGTGCAGCTAATTTTGGAACAAGCTAATAAAATTAATGTGAATATTAAATTTACTCAAGAGCATGATTAAATAACCAATTCAGTTATTTAGATATAACAATTAAACGATTTACGACCATTTGGAATATTGTAAATTTGAAAAACCGTGTAATACGAGAAAAGTAATTAATTATAAATTATACTGTCCTTTAAACCAAAAATATAATGTATATCTGATGGAAATAACAAACATTTTTTCTAGAACAACAGATATAGACAAAAGAGAAAAATAAATTGCAGATACACGTAAGAAATATATTTTAAATGGATACTTAAAAAGATTACTAAATGATTGCTTCCATAGATTTTTTAAGAAACAGATTTAAAGTTAAAAGTCGTCAAGAAATAACAAACTATGTATCATTTCTGTATATAAAAGGTATTTATGAAAAATATAATAAGTTTTTTAATCAAAAATTAATTAGATTGGCTCCATTCTTAAATAACAGGTTATCAAATATGATGATTACAAAAAATACTGTCGAAGGTTCATTCTTTTACAATAGGCTGATTGTAAAGCGTTTTTTTACTGCGATTTCTTTAAAGAAAGTCATACATATATTAAAATCCTTTTGAGAATCTTTTCTCCTTGTCGAATTGTCCTAGTCTTATATTGCGTGAATTCGACTAATTTTATAATTAGATGAAGTTAAGGCATGAGATTATCGGTTTGAGAAACCTAAAACCGTATCTGGACAAGTTACAACAAAAAGTGCTTTTTTTCTGCTTTGGTGTTTTAGGCCCTTTACCGCTCAGAGAGCACAAAGAGGCGAAAAACAACAACGAAAAGTGTTTATGGGCATTAAGTCTTGGTTATACCTAGTTCCAGTTTCCACCACACGATAACTCTAAATGTAAGCCTGTCTAATCCATGACAAGAATGGAAAATGCCCTGTTGGTTTTTACACTGTGGAAGACCCGAAAATGGAAAATATATTGTTAAATTGAAATCTACTACAAAATACCGTTAAACATTTTATATATAAATACAGATAGAAAAAAAGTTATTTTAAATTTTCATTAATATATTTAAATGAAAAAATTGACTTTTTATTTCGATAAGTTATGGCAGCTTGAGACATAAGCGAGCTGCTTGTAAGAGTATTTCCAGAGAAAACTTAAGAAAAACTCGCATCACTTAGGTGTATGTTCGTGACAAAATTCTGAAAGTTCCATGTGAGCAGCAAGAAAGTGAAGATCGATGACTTTGTCACTGGCAACAGATTGGCAAATTGAAAACGTAATAAAATAATAACGTCATGTTGATGATATGTAAAACTTGTTAGTATTATAAACTCTAAACTATTAGTTATGCAATAATTTTTCACTAAAAATTATGCAATAAAAATTTAGAGTAAAAAATATTTAATCAGTTTAATTAAATGAATAATATCAATAACTTACAATTTTAGCGTAACTCTTTTCTACTTCTATGAAAGTAGATATCATAATTTCTTCAGTAAATGGAAATTGCCGATTTCCAGATTTATAAAAGAAAGTCATTTCACATTTAAAAAAAGTGTCCTCTTTTACAACATGGACGACGTATTCTTTCTGAATGAATTTGCTTGGAATAGATTCTGAAACTTACAAAAATTTGATTTATTTATAAAATTACACAAAAAATGTAGAATATGTGTGCATATGTTAATATGTATATAAATAAAATCTTGTTTGTGTCCTTTATACTAATGTTTATTTTAAAACTTATTTTAATTAAAGTTTGTACGAATATTTTTCTTACCTGGATCGACAATAAGGTTTGTACAGCCTAAAAACATTGATTTATTTTTTAAACATAAATTATTT
>NW_019385565.1:190977-203816 GCF_000671375.1 Centruroides sculpturatus
AAGGTGTTACTAGGGAAGGATAGTACTCAGAGTGGTTTCCCATTGCCTTCTTTGCGGCGCAATGTTACGCGAGGACTTTTATGGGGAACTGGCCTCCTATTTTGTCGTTATCGGCAAGGAGAAAACCCCGAAAACTCCAAGCAGCCAGCCTGTCCAATCGCGGCGCGAACCCACGACCGAACTCCCAGTATTTAGGGTACAAAGACCGCTCGGCCACTGGTGGGTTTTAAAACTCACAGTCAGCGCGTAATATTTGTTAGTTCATGGTGAGTGGGCTCATGTTTTTTTCTGGTAAAATATTATATTTGAAAACATGAATTTTTGAAGTTGATATAACTGGAAATTGTGTACATGCATTGCCAACAGAAAAACATATGAATATTTCGTGTCTTTCACAGTGGTTTAGGCCTCGCTACTGTTATGTTAGCTGTTGCTCAACACAAAGAAATGCAGTAAACCCGAGATTCCCACTACTCAGGTTAAGTGTGCCACGGTTTTCATGACACTTGCACATCTGCTCATGATCATCCATGTTTTTTTCTGCATCAGACTGTGGGAATCTCCCTCGATTTAACATGCTAGAAAAGCATGAAATCCATTGTCAACGATAGATTACTGTGGGCAACAGCATAGTCATTTTGAGAAACATAGGATAGGTACAGTACCTTTACAAAGTGATTCAGGTTTACGTAAAGTTGTGCTGCAACTGTGAGTTGCAGTTTCCACTTTACTGTTATTGTTTCCTTCAACTTCTTAAGAATCAGTAAGCGTGTTTAATTCTCGGGTTAGCAAACGATGACTCATTCTTCTATAGACCACGGGCTGCATGCAACTACAGTTTTCGTTGTTACGTGTTGCGAACCAAATGTTGCTAATGGTGCACCTTTTTGACAGTCTAGCATGTTGTCATTCCAAATCTTACTGCTTGCACTGGTTGATGATATCCACATGTTACATGTACATTTATATGTACATATTGTAATCTGTGAATCAGACTCCTTTCATATTATAAACCTTTTTCACAGAGTTATAAACGGGTTCACAAGCAGATTACGATTTTACGCCCTATAACATAAAGAAACCATTCGCTATCGAGTCAATATCGTCCGACAGACCTTAGGCTAGTGATAATTTTCAGGACTTCAATTATTGTTAAAACGCTAATGTTTTGGTATGAATAATGTTTCAAATTAAGAAGCCTTATTGATGTTTCTAACATGTAATAGGAGCAGTTTCCATTAGAAAATTCCACCTGGAGGCATTACCATGGCAGATGAACCTTGCTCACAGATGTCTTATTTCATCAATTTAAATTAAAATTTCTTTAGACTACAGACGAAGAATCTTTCTGAAGTCTGTTATCCAAAGTAGCCACGTTTAAATACCACGCATTCATCCTGCTGGTGAAACGCGAACCCGATAACAACTACCAGTTTTTAGAGTTTCAATTCTTGTTCACCAGTGGGCTGTAGGTATTTCTCTGAATATGTTCCATTTCTTAGAGTAGTAAACAATGCAGACTTTCTCAATGTTACTAAATAAAGCTGACGACTTAAACACAAGTTACTCATAAATAAATGACGATTTGAAATTTCATTAAATTAAACTGTTCATATACAACATTTTGCACGAAGATGCAAAAACTCAATCCAATTTACAAAATCCGGTTTATTACTGGATTCAGTAAATTTATTGTAGATATATTCGAAAATTTTATCTCTATGTTAGGGAAAGCTTTCTAGCAGGAATCCCAATCTAAAAACGATACTTTAAAAATGGCTACCATCAAGTAGTGTTTTTGTAAACAACCTCTAGAAAGTGAGAAATGCTACTGAAAAATCACAAATATTAAATCACAGTAGTTATAATATCTCTGAACTCTCTGTTATATCTACTGAACAGCAATACCTTTACAAAACATATAACTTTATAAATAATCTTTCCTTAATAAAAGTACAATAAATAATACAAGTTAAAAAAAATTACTTTACTTAGATTTATTAATATAATATGAGGTAAAAATACAAAAAAAACAGAATTATTTATCAAATTATTACACAAACAAACAAGTTACGTTTACAATATTTCAAAAATATATATATATTTTTTAATTTTAGATTTCTTCTGACATACGTAATAATTGTAACTTATTGCACTTTGGATTTATTGCAATATTTATTTATCTTATTAAAATTTTCATTTTACATAATCTGAAATCTTATGTTATCCAATTAAATTGTAACTTAAAAAATCACAGATATATCAAGCAAGACACATTTTAGGTGAATTATGTTTATATGCATATGCAATATTATCAAGCACATTTTGTAGTTCTTCCACGTCTTTATCAAGTCTCATATCTGGAATAATTTAGTGCTGTATTTACTTTGAATAGAAAGAGTTGTTTATAAAAATATTTATTATAAGAAAATAACATACTAGAACATACAAATAATCTTTAATGTAAAGGATAAAAACACATTTCAGTAATTCACGTAGAAAGTCAGCATTATTTTCTATAAATGATCATTTCCAATAAAAAGCTAATTTTATATAGTAAAAAAATTGCATATAAATACTTACTATTAAAACAATGTCGAGCATTTGGATTAGCATTATAAGTAATGAGTACAAAACTTAGCTCCAATTGAAGTATCATGACGAATATTATCTAAATTAAAATAAATCAAAGCCATAAACAATAACATAAACAATAATTTAATAATTTTTAACATATAAAATAAATATTAATACATTGCACTATTTTTGTAATGTGATTTTGTAAGTTAAACAAAGAAATAATTTTCAAAAACATTTATAGAGATGCTCAGATATAAATATTTAAAAATATGGATATTGTACAGGTATCATATACAAAACAAGTTAGTTATTCCGGCATATTCGAGATTACAATAATACTCTGTCACCTGTTACACAAACACAATAGATTACACTTTTCAAAGTTTTTTTTCCGTAAGTAACAAATTAACAAGTAGTATCTAATATCTCCCGAAAAGACACTTTCTGTTTGATCTTCAGAACTGGTATATTACACATTTTCTTATATTTATGTGTTTTCCAAAGATTTTCTAAGTAAAATGCAATTTCAATAATTCAGTCAATTTTGTTCATTTCGTGTTACGCTGCTTTATTATCTGTAACCAGTTTTAACATAATACAGTGTAAGATTAAGCTGTTAAAAATAATTGTAAATAAGTGTACAAAGATAATGAAACAGATATTGCATAAGATCAACTTTAACGTTAATTCTTTTGCTTATAATATTATGTAGACATATATCGTGTATTGTGTACAAATTATATATTAACCAACACATGTGAACAATAATAGCAAGCAATACGATAATAAAAGAATTTCGGATTATTGACAACTTTTGAAAGTATGTTAGATTATCAGAGAGTAATAGATTATTAGGTACAGGATTAACGAATTTTTATATAGTGTTCTATATGTATCAATGGTGGACTAGTTTTAGTTTAATTTTTAATTTGTGAAATTTTAAACTAAACGGTATAAATTGTTTTTGGTGCTCAAAAGCTATGGACCAGAAAAACTGCAGGAAAAAATTGTTAGAAATCGACAAATAACACACAATACAATATATATACATATATAATCAAACACACTAAAAATAACGCGGAGAACGCATTGAAAAAATACTAGCATAATGCACCAGCGAGAGAGATAACTTGAACACATAACACATTTCATCTATACATGAAGATTCACTACGCACACAGTTCGATCTCATATATGTTCATATACATACACATAACTATGTATACGCCACTGCATAGGAGACCTCGAATAACTGAAATGCAGTGGCGTATAATTTAATCGCTTTAGTTTCCACCAATTTTTAATATTAATGTAAGCATACAAATTACTTAAATCTGAAAAAAACGAAAGAAATGCGTTAATTTTGAAGAAAAAGCTTCAAACTTTATTTTCCATTGTCTCGCCTTTCTGCGAAATTTGACACCAATGAATCATTGTGTTTACAGCTGGATGACCTTGAGAACAGCTGGTGTTGGATTTTCCAGGACATTCTCATAGAAATCTCGAAAGTCAAAGGGTTTATAGTAGGGTGAATACTAGCTGGTCATATATTTTTAAATATTTTTAAAAAATTAAAATTTTTATTGCGATTTCTGACCCCCCGACTTAATTAGACGTATGTATAATAAAATATTTTAATTTAAAAAATTAAAAACTATTAGAGATCATTTTTGATGTAAGAAAGTAACTTTAAGTAACTTTTCTGAAGGAAAATTCGTGCACTACAACTTTAGAACAATGAATGAAATTTGATATCAAACTCTCATTAAATAACAATAAATTGTTAATCATGCGTCAATAAAGGTAGATTAAAATCGCGATAAAATTTTTTCGCGCTTAAAAAAATTTTTGCAAAAATTTGGAGACCTAAAAAACATCCAAAAATTGAAGAAAAACATTTTTTCAGGGCAAAAGGATCGAGTTTTCTGTAACGCTATGTAACCTGCCCGAGTTAACTCGGGCGAGGAACTAATTATTGTATTGAACTATTTTCCTATTTTCTTTGTCTTATTGTTAAAATATTATTTTAAGTTTACGTGTTTTTATTTACTTGGCTATTAGAACAAATTGTAAAAATTATTATTGCAAATTTATTTATTTCTTCCTTTTGAATGCCTCTTTTCGCTCTGAGAGCACTAAGAGGCCTAAGAACTAACAATGAGAAATGTAAAATGTATTATAATGTATAATGTGAATCAGGAGCGTAACAAATACATACTATTAAAGGGAGTGTTGCCTGAAGAGCAAGGGTGCTGTAAAGGTGTTAAGAGAAACCTGCCAACATTGTTGGGGAAGATTGGGATAGGAGGGAAACAGTTTAATGAGAATAGCAGAAAAACAATACACCTTTGCAAAAACAATGTAATAGTCTTATGGTAATGTATTTAGGATAGAAGGACACCAGCCAGAAGCGGGCGTGAAATACATATATTTATTTATTTTTTATTGCTCCAAACAGAAGGCTCTTTGAAGCGAATTCGAAGAGAATTAATGCCTTAAACAGCAAATGGAGTAAATATATGCTGTCTGCTGCTAAAAAAATCAAAGTATACCTGTTAAGAATTGGGCTAGAAACCAGACGCAACTAATCACCAGAGAGGTGTGTACAGTGTTTCGTGCTACAGAGGTGAGTGCAAGTAAGCAGGAAAACTTTGGTTATTAAATGCAAAAATGTTTCTACGTTCTGGTGACTGGATAAAAACCAACTAATGTGGCCTAACTAAAATTACTTAGTAATTAATGCATATCTTAGGAACCACTAGGTAAGTTTTATATTTATTTATTATTATTTTTTAAATAGATGGCACTACAGTCACGCTAAACAAACATAAATATAATTTAAAGTTTCAGAATTCTGGTTATTTCTATTAGGTTGCTGGAGAGAGTCAATGTGTAAATTTTGCTGCTGGATGACTTGATTAAAATTTTTCTCGAGCTCCTGAATCAGAAAGCTTACTCCAGCCAGGCTTTGAATGGCTTTGTTTTTAAGTTCTGTCCGCATGTCGCAGGCGGCTTCTATACACTCTTTGACGGTGAATAGTTTCTCTTTTATGCCTTCTTCTAAGCTCTATGATGATATTTTGAGATTTATCCATGCTAACTCTTTACGTATTAATTTACTGGATTGACTTTCATTTTATTTATATGCTATTCCTACTATATTACCATTCCTACTGTATTATTTTAAATCTTCACCTAATCCAGGCACCAGAATAAAAAAACAGTTCCTCACAAAAACAGCAACACGTCTTAACAGAACACTTCCTGTACTGCAATCTCAAATTAATTTTATAATACAGTAGAGCCTCGATTATCCGACCCCCGATTAACCGTCACCTCGGTTAACCGACCGCCTAGTTGGCAAATTTCAAATGTCCGCTAGTGATGTGGCGCTACAATATTTGGCTATGTCTTGGCTACTTTAATAATATTTTTACGTGTTTTAGCTGGCAACACTGGATCGGCCATGAAAGGGAGCCAGTATTTAAACATGGCTTAATTTTCTAATTTTTAACGATACAATAGCGACGATTATTATTTTAAAAAATTTTTGTTAGGCTTAACATCGATAAAAATTCAACGCGAAGTAGGTTAATAGCGATATACTAATATACTAATTACATGGGATATAATAATATACTACACTAATAATGGATTTTTTCATACTTTTCGGTTATCAGACTTTTCAATTATCTAACCAACCCCAGTCCCCAATTGAGTCAGATAATCGAGGCTCTACTGTAATTAGAAAGAATATATTAAACTTTGCCTTATTTGTTACGAGATGTTTTATGAGAACTAAAAAAATAAATTAAAAAGTTTTCTAAATATGAAAACTAAAAAAGGATCGATAATAAAATTATTTATAATTTTAATTTACTCAACAAATTTTTATTTTAAAAAATTATTATTACAAATTAGAACAATTTAATTTAATAATATATTTAACTAGCTGCAAGGACCTGCTTCGCTGGGTTTTTATTTGTTAGCAAAAAGTAACAATAGTAAAAATTAAGATAATTACATTATAGCCAATTTTACCCATTTTCACAGAATGCAAGAATTAGGTCCCCCGTTTCCAGACTAATTAGAGACGTGGTCCCGATTCTATTTCTGAACGTCTTTTGTTTACGTCCAGTCAAACGAACTATTTTCAACGTTTCTGGAACGTTTACAATCGTTCTATAATCGAACCAATATTCGAATTTTATGTTCGAATTAAATTCGAACAAACTCGAACATTGTTCGAATTAAATTCGGACAAATTCGAACAAATTCGAACATAACATTCGAAATAGAAAACCACTTTCAACCACTTTCAGTCCCATATCTCCCGCACCCTTATAGTTATCGAGACGCAACCCCCATAGTGCGCGAATGGAGACTTGGGGCTACTACTACATACAAACACCATTCACGTGCGATGTNTATTCAAATTACATCATTTCTATGACCAAGGGCGGCGTAAGGCATGGACGACGTGGGCCACTGCCTATGCCTTGCGGTCCGAAGGGCCTCGCGCCTCGAAGGTTTATGCATTACTTAAAAGCCGCGAACGCCACGAAAAGTTTTACTCGTCATAAAACGATAAATAGTTTGTCAAATTTTTATTCATAAAAATGCAGTTTCAACTGCTTTTTATTTTATAAAATCCGTCTTTTTGCGCCACCTTTTAAACAATAGGTAGTCTGTTAGCGTTGGTCAGTAGTAGTCGAAATTCAATACAAACGTTTGTTTTTTGAAAATTTGATTACGATTTTAATACAGTATTTATTTTTATTATTACCGATATGTCATCGAAAAGAAAACGTGTTGTATTATCATTAAAAGACAAATTAAAGTATTTGTTTCGATTATCCGGATTTTCCCTTATCCGGACTACCTTCATCCCCAATTAGTCCGGATAATCGAGGTTCTACTGTATATAGATTCTGCTAAAACGTATCAATTATCGTCGAAAGATCAATGGCAATTCAATTTTACTAGCAACAAAATTTCATCGAATATAACTGGGCTAAATCGAACAGAAATTTACAAAAGTTGTTAAATTATTTTGCAACGTATAATGAATTATTTTTATTTAAAGGTGGACAAATAGAAAAATTTTTTTTAAACTGAAACTACAATTACTTAGACATCGAACTTTTCGGGTGTCTAAGATTGGATAATCTATATCTATACTAATATTATAAAGAGATAATGTTTGTAAGTATGTATGTAAGTAAGTTTGTATGCAGCAGGTAATCTCCGAAACTACTCATTCGATTAAAAAAATACTTTCACCAATATTTAGAATGGAACTTCAGGGTGGACATAAACTGTATATTATTCTGTTAAACATTCATATAAATTAAAAGATATAATCTAGGTTAAGGCTTTTATGTCTAACAGATGGCGCTACAAGTACGACGCCCTAAGTTTNTCGATTAAAAAAATACTTTCACCAATATTTAGAATGGAACTTCAGGGTGGACATAAACTGTATATTATTCTGTTAAACATTCATATAAATTAAAAGATATAATCTAGGTTAAGGCTTTTATGTCTAACAGATGGCGCTACAAGTACAACGCTCTAAGTTTGCTTTTCTGTGAGGCATTACGCTTTTCTGTGAAAATGAACTAATGCGGATCATCTTCTATCTATTTATATAAATAAAAATGTAATATTCGTTTGTTCCTACCGATTCCTTTTAAATTTTGACACAACGCTGCATTCGAATACGCACGTGTTTTTATATAATACTAGCTTATCCGTAGCGCATTGCTGCGATCTCAGAAGAAACGAAATTCAAGCAAACTCGTTATGATCAAATTCAATTTACATTTTATTATTTTCATTGAAAATTATTATTATTATTATTCATTTTTATCGGGAAAACATTTCAAAGTGTCGTTTCAATTCTATTTATTTATTGGAGTGTTTGTGGATACACGATGTTTTCTGTTTTTCTGTCTGGTGCATACACGAATAAATCGGAAGATTTTTCGACGCTTGAGCCGGCCACATACAGTTGTCCACGCGAGAAGCACGGATTATCCGAATTTAGCCCACACACTCGCTGCGATGGTCAGAAGTGCGATATTCCCCATTTTTATATGTATTTTTAAATCCTTTATAATTTTAATTTTTTAATTGTCCCTTCCTCTCTTTCTTGGCATGTTGTGAAATTTCTGATAGTTGGATAATAAACCGTTTTATTGTAATTTGTCATTTTAAATTATTACATGATATTAAAATTTTGAAAAAGGGATCCCTAGATCGGTAAAATAGGCGAATTTCCTTCTACAACTTCGGTCGTTGTTCGGTATACAGTTAAAGTTTTAACAAAGTTCGAGCGAATACGTAATTAGCTAAAAAAAAGTTGAAATAAAGTGATTAAACAAACATTATTACGAATATCGTAAATAACAGTTCACAAATGCATATATAGAAATATTTTTTGAAGGGAGAAATGGTCTTCACAATTTGAAATCGATCGAACACGCTGTGCTCGAATGCTCGTGTAAACGCGCGCCATCTATTGTAGGATAAATGTACTATGCCGAAAACCTTCGCAGGAATGTATTAAAAAACTTTCCGAAGTTTTATAGCAATCGTACTAATCGTACAAACCTTCGCCGGAGTATATTAAACAACTTCCCAAAGTTTCACGGCAATCGGGTAAACGGCGTGCTAATACATGAAGGACAGACAGACACACACATACATTCATTTTTATATCTATAGATACGTGTCGAAATTCAACCCCACTGAAGGGAGATGGTTAGGATTAAGGCCTACCGTAAAGAACTCTGCTTATATTTATACTATTTTAGATGCGGGTTTTTGCGTTTTTGATTGCGTTTTAATAGGGTACATCAAGAGAATGTACACTAAGACGAAATTTTTCGATAAATTTCCCCTCTCCCACAGGGGAAGTGTTATAAATTTATAATAGATACATTTTGAGCCACAACAGCGCGTGGCGGGGTCTGCTAGTATTAAAATATTTTTTTTACAATTAATGAAAATATTAAGAATAAAATAAGAAAAAATGAAATAACAGCCGGGAAAGTAAAAGTTGGGATAAAATGGATTTTTTTTCTATTATCTTCACAAACATATAACTTTACACTGAATTAACATATATTTGTTTAATTAAAAATATACGTTTCTGAATCAATATCTGCACATTTTAAAATATATGACTAAAGAGTGGCCTTCTGAATGAAAGAAACTAACAAAGAGACTCGATAAATAGTACTATATTTAAGTAATTAACATCCAACCTGAAATCCATTACACGTAGCCCACCAGAGAGAACGGTGAAATCATTAGTGAATGCTAATCGGGGGTACGTGTCTAAGCAACGGGTTTTTCTCGTGAAGTTTCTTGGGTTATTTTTCACCTGTCTAACACTTAAAAATAAGCTAGTTTTTTTATAAAAACTCTCCCTCAGTGACAGATTACCAAGTGTTGCATTTTTAGCAAATAAAACAAATTTGTAAAGCTGTTTAAATTAAATATTTATACAAAATAATCTTAATACTTACGAATAACTCTAATCGTTAAATCATGAATAACAAACAAAGAATTATTCAAAGACCTGAAAGTTCTAACTTCGCTCAGAAAGTGAAGCAAAAATAATATATAAATGAACAAACTGAAGTGATTACCTGTTACGGATCAGTAATGAGTTGAAATTTATGAGTACTTTTAATTAAAATTTTAATTGGATATCTGTTTTATATCATTTGCAATTAAAATAAAAAGGAAGTTCATTAATCGTTGCGTGATTTGATCAAATATTGTTTTCGAATGTTTAGTATTATTATTATTTTTAAAATAAATGCCATTTCCATAAAGTTATATGACATTATGAAGTTAACGATAGTGTGAGAAACCGCGGATTTTAGGGGGTTGTCCCAAGAAACCATTTACTCGGCAACGGTCTGCAAAGATCGTCCATGTTTTTTCGGATGGTTTAGGAGAGCTATTTCGAGTGGGGAGCGCGTTGAAAGTTTCTCGATATAATCGAAAATAAGGTGGAAAATTTTGGCATTAACTTGTTGCCCTACTCACTCATTATTCATTATTCCATACAAAATTAAGATTGATGCCATGTTATAATAATTAAAAATAGGAAAGGATTTTCAAAAACTATAAGAGATTCAGCATAGAATCAGATAAGAAATTAACACTATACAATCAGTTTATAACGGAATCGTTATATAGAACTCCCTGCTGGATTTTTTATTGTTTAGTTTAGAGTATTATAACTTCAGAAACGTAACGGTAATATAATTACTTTATTCGCTTAATGTCTAGAGTACACATGAAAAATTTAAGATATACATTATCGATATTAGAAGCATATACAATCGAACCTCCAAATAATAGACATTTCCAATCAGCGGCCATTAAACTTTTTTCTAAAAAACAAAGGCATACAATTAACTTTTAAGTAAGAAGTTAATTATATTATAGTATATTTGATATTAAATACACATTAATAAGTAAAAAATGAAACATACATTTTTCTTTGATGTTACAACACTTGATAACACGTAAGCTCGATACATTTGTTAATAACAATTGTGCTTATATAAATTTTTCAAGAATTATTCTCAAGAATATTTTTCAAGTGATACATTATAAGTTAATATAAAAAATACTGTGTAAGATGTCAAATTAATGTACATTTATATTGGCGTTTCAATCATTCTGATGATGATACAATACAAGCTGTGCATGCTTACATTTACAACCATCTTACTAGCATCAGAAAGTGCAACCAAAAAGATATTGCATATAATGTTATAAATTAATACGTCTGTAGTAGTATTTTACATTTTTCATTTGTTTCTATTTAATTTTAGCGACTAATGTGTAGGAATAAGTCATAACTTCTGAAATTTAATACTCAGTTCACTTACCACATATTAACCATTATTATTTAAAATGCTTTAGTTACAGTAAATGCAAGAGGGTTTCTTCGAAGACAGTAAGGTGTTGCTAAACCGAAATCACAAGATACATCACATGCCATATGATTTCTTCTGACATGCCACTTTCGACACGTGTGCCCTTAGTTAGTCAACTCACGTGCATATTAAAGGGCAAGAGGTTTATCGTCTCAAGGTCACTCGTTATTTCAAGGTTAACTTCATTCATATTTACTATTGGTTATCCGGCATGTACGGAAATATGTTATGTAAATAATATAACCTATAACCAGCAAAAAATAAAACCTCAACAAGTTGTGCATTACAATAGTCATATAACATAAGTTAATTACAATTATGCTTCAATGTTCACAATGAAAAAACGTTTTTTAGTATATTTATATATTTTTCTACAGGCTTTATCAACAGTTTAACGTTTAGCATCTAGCTGTAACATTTTTGGTTTTGATTGTTTATTTACAGAAAACAAATGAAAAACCTAACTGTCAATCGTTGAAACTTTGTTTTAACACATTTTAGGAGTATTGTTGTTCTAAACAGTAGAATATAATGAAAAAGTTAATAACAACAAGAAACTACTTTAACGAATACAAATTTATTAAATATTGAATGTCTTCACCTTGCATTTTCTGCTTGTAATCTTTTTTATCTTGTTTACAAAAATTTCTGTGAGAAATACTACAGAGGAGATCAAATATCCTGTAACTAGTAAATACAATAGACCTATAATATCATTTATTTTCAGAGGTTCTTCGTTATTATTATTGACTGTCTTATCATCGTAAAAAAAGTCGTTTCTTATTTTTTCATCAAGAACGTCTCTGTCAATTTTCTCAGATAATCCACTTTGTTCAATACGATTTACCCTGTAAAATATAAATATATACTATTACTCTTCTATATTACACTTATATATATATATGAGTACTGTACATTACTTGAGTTTTGCAATATATTAGAAAAATTTGAGTTACTGAAATTATTCAAACTTCTGCAAGCTAAAAGCTCTTTCTCATTTGTTAGACATGTCACCACCTTACGAAACAGTGTTATGGAAGCTTCGAGTTCTGGTTTTGCAATACAGTCGACCCCCCTATAAGTTTATAGATACGTTCCATTTTTTAGGAATCCGATTTCTTACGAGTCCTTCCAATCACAGCCTAACACGTGTCAAGTTTACGGACTACGGCTGATTGAAAGGTTTTCTTCCATAAAATTAATCGATTCTAGACTAATCCGACTCAACATTTCCAAAATACGTATATATTTTTTGGAAATAATCCGTATAAACTACGCTATAAACAAAAAATT
>NW_019385565.1:205118-207996 GCF_000671375.1 Centruroides sculpturatus
ATCCTTAATATAAATAATTTTTATGGCCGTTAAATAAGAAATGTTTCTTTCACAAGAAATGTATAAAATTACAGTACTGGACAGACGATAGGTCGCCTAACTCGCCGTAGCGTGACGCTAGACGGCGAAAAGCATATATATAATTATAATAAACTTACAATAAATTAAGTTAATATATAATTATATATACAGTAGCTAATTTATATATAATTAATATATAATTATATGTACAGTACCTAATTTATATATAATTTATATATAATACTAAACAGACGATAGCAAACTCAATTTAGCCGCTCCGTAGCGTGGCGCAGGGTCGGAGGAAAGTAGTTTGGCTGTTCATCCACTATTGGTCCAGACTCTATCAATCTTGTCGCGAAACGACGTTATAGGAGGTATTTTATACGAAAGTTTCTACAATTTTTTCGCTACGTTATAAGAATTGTCGTTATAGGAACGTACGTTATAGGTGGGTCGACTGTATTTAATTATAATAAAGTCACAATAAGTTAATATATAATTACATATACAGTACCTAATTTATATATAATTAATATATAACTATATGTATAGTACCTAATTCATATATAATTTATATAATACTGTCCAGACGATAGAAATCTCTCCGTAGCGTGGCGCTACGAACGGCGGGAAAGTAGTTCGGCAGCCTGATGACGTTTAACGTAATTATAGGGGGTTGTTTACTGTTTTTTACGGATACCGTCATAATTTTTTCGCAGTTTTATAGGAATCTTAATTATTGGGACTGTAATTATAGGGGGGTCGACTGTACCAAGGAGATCACTATACCCTCCTATAACACTGTTGATAATTTTGTTTTATATGAATTCAATGTTATACGAGTCACTTACTTTTTACAAATACGCGAGCCGTTCACAGCCTGGCACACGTATTTGTAAAATATAAGTGACTCGTACAACATGGAATTCATACAAAACAGAATTATCAGCAATGTTATAGGGGGTTGACTGTATTAATTGCTAAATATATGATTTTCTTTAATTATTGCACTTTATAAACAACTGACGAAACGGAAAAATTGTTCTGTCATCTTGTGAAAAAAAAATAAAATGAATTTTACATTAAATTAGAAAAATTAAACATTACAAGGAACTATACTACAATAGAGCGTCGTTTATCCGAAAGTCGATTATCCGAAACGTCAGTTATCCGAAAGAATTCCAGTTGGCAAATTTAAATTTTCACTAGTGCTGTGGAGCTGCAGTCTTTGGCTATATCTTGGGCTAATCCAATATTTTTTTTGTTGATGTGTGTGTTTTAGCTGGCAGCACTGGCACTTTTGTGTGGTGTTTTTCTGAAGATTGTGTGTGATGAATCGAACGTTTTTGATACTAAATTAACTACTGAACTATAATTTTCTTTTGTTTTTATATTTTTTAATATATTCATTTTGTTTGTACAAAATAAAAAAATAATTTTTAACGATACAATAGCCACGATTATTATTTTAAAAAGTTTACATTAGGCTTAACATCGACGAAAATTCACGCGAAGTCACACGCAACAGAGAAAATTATCAACACGGGATAGGTTAATATAATGTTTCGTGCATAATCGGTTATCCGAAAAATAAGTTATCTGAACAACCTCAATCTCCAATTGATTCGGATAAACGACGCTCTACTGTAATTGGTTTAGAGAAAATGACGTGTTGTCTGAGACGATCGCTAGTTGATTTTTCAACAGAGAGATCGTAAATGCTAATGTTCATTGGCATTATCTACTAGAAAACTGTAAGTGATAGAAGCTTAATTTTCATACTTACGTTTTAGCGATTTTTTCAGCATAATTCACTTTGACTAAGTTGATTTGTATTAACTGAAATTTCGTAAACAATATGTCTTTTGATACGAAAACATCTTTTTGCCATTTGGTCGTGCTCAGTTTAATTTTCTGTCTTGATGCTAGCACGGCGTGAGTTCCATTAAGTACTTTTCCAATTGGTTTTTTATATGGCAACTTATACTTTTGAACTTTGTTAACATTTCCAGAAAAGATTTCGATGACATCATTTTTAATTATTTTTCCTTTGTCGTACGTCTACAAATATATGAATAAATGAAATTCATGTAAATTGATATACGCACACAATTTTAATATTTTTATAGAGGATTTAAGTTGCAGTGACAAATTCATAATACTTTAGAATTTATGTTATAAACGTATATAATTATAATTATTTACAAGATATTATAATTATTTCAGTTGCGAGTTAACTGTANAAAACTAAAAAAATGACTAGAATTACAATGTAACTGACGAAAGAGATTGTTGAGAAATACGAAGGTGGCACGCGTGTTCGAGATTTTAACTGTTGTTTACCGTATTGGGAGAACGACGATATGGACAATCGCGAAAAATAGACATTATTTAATCTGCTGACGTTGCGAGAGGGGTTAAATCAATTTCTAAACAGAGATCGAAGATATTAAATCGTGTCGAAAAATTGCTTTTGCTTCGGATAACTGAAAAACAGTGCTGGAGACAGCGTATCGGAAGCAATTATTTGCGAGAAAGCTAAAAAGATACATGCTGATCTCATGAAAAATCAAGCAGGAACTAGCCAGGAAAGCGAGGTGTTTAAAGCCAGCCAATTTTTTTACACGAGGACGGATTAATCATTTTTACATTACTTCTTATGGGAAAGGTTGGTTTAGTATACGTCCAATTCGGTATAAGTCCAAACATCGGGAACGGATTAAGGTCGTATACCGAGGTTCCACAGTATTCATTTTGTTTGTACAAAATAAAGAAATAATTTTTAACGATACAATAGCCACGATTATTATTTTAAAAACTTTACCATTAGGTAAAGTTTTTAAAATAACTTCGACAT
>NW_019385565.1:208017-213513 GCF_000671375.1 Centruroides sculpturatus
AAATACAGAAAAATACATTTTAGATACATGCTGTTAGTCATAGAAGGGATACAATAATATAATGGCAGAGAAAAGGGAAAGTAAAATAAAATAAAATAAATAAATATAAAAGATTAAAAAAATAAAAGAATAAAAATAAAAGTAGTCTATACTATAACTAAAGTAACATTTCTGTACATGAAGGTCTACATGCTGTTATAGCAGAGCAAGGTGTGAATATACATTGGCATCAAGGCTAGAGTGAATCAGATCACAAGAGACCAAGTCAACGGATCCCACATCTAATAGAGTAGAGTGAAACAAATTCCTTTAATAAGTTAAAGTTGCTGTTGTTTTGTAAGAAAAAATCAGGCTTTACTGGCCAGTCTATATTCTTCATATTGGCATGCTGCATGCACTGATACCTGATGTCATCCAGCATAGGGCAGTTGTATAAATAGTGCATGACACCGACCCGCACCCCACACAGCTGACAGCAGTCAGAATTAGAGTGGTGAAACCTTTTCAGGTAAACACGAAAGCGCCCATGTTCTGTCAAAAATTAGGCTAAATCATGTGTGGGCTGGATCCATTTGCTGTGAACGCGTTCCTTCACCTTTGAGATAAAACGTCTTGTTATATGTTGTTGTGGGATCTCGTCCCAATCCATTTGCCAGGCTTCCAAAGCATTGTCCCAGATGAGGTATTTTAGTCTTGACTTAGGAATGAGATTGTAGGCAGGAGGAGTATCAGGATTAGTCGTTACATTTCGCGCCAGAAAGTCAGCCCGTTCATTACCTGGAATGCTGCTGTGTCCTTTGATCCAATTGATGGCATACTTGTTAAGAGACGTAGAAGCTGCAGCGAAGATGTCGTTCGCAACAGGGTGAGTATTATCCTTATTCCCCAAAACAGCAACAGTCGCAGCACTGTCTGTGAAGATGTTTATCAGTTTGTTCACAATGTTAGAGTTGCACCAGTTGATTGCCATCAATACAGCGAAGATCTCAGCTTGGAAGACAGAGCATTCCGGGTGTAGAGCAAAGGAATCATTGTATACCTCCTCACCGGCCTGAAAGATCACAAAGGCACTTGCCGTGCCATCCGTTGACTTGGATCCATCTGTAAAAGCTTCAATCTCTGTAGAAGTAACACGAGGAGAGAGTCCCTTCCTTAAGGCAGGATGTGGGAGTGTAGATACAGGCCTGTCTAATTCAACCATGGTGGCATTAAAGATGGTTCCATTAATATCAACATCCCTGCCTCTAGAGATACAGAAATGTTTGCTATTAAATTGGAGAAATTGGAGGATGGGGAGCTTCCCAGCCACCACAGAGAGGGCTGCATTTGAAACAGTGGAATAGCACCTGGTAAGTCGTAATAAGGCAATCCGCTGTGCAGACCTCAGACGCCGATGGTTATGAGATTGAAAGGCAGCAGCGCTCCAAACAGCAGATGCATATGAGATAGTTGGTAAAAACAGGCAATCATATATGGCATTGGCTGCCTCAAAACCGAGCCCCACTTTCATCTGGCAACCCTTAAAAGTCCATTAAAAGTCAAGTTACTTCGACTAGTAATGTATTTTATATGCTGTTTCCAGGAGAGTTTATGATCAATCACAACCCCAAGGAAAGTGAGATGACTTACAACTTTTATTGACTCATTACGAAACCTGATACAAGGCACACGTCTGTAAAGGTCAGGGGCGCCCGGAGAGGATAAAATGATTCTCTTAGTCTTTGTCGTGTTAAAACTGAGTTTATTTCTCACACCCCAGTTATACACTTTTTAAGAATGTCAGTGGCTGCCCTTTCTATGTACCCCCTATAACACTGTTGATTTTTCCGTTTTATATGAATTTCATGTTTTACGAGTCACTTAGATTTTACAAATACGTGATCCGTTCACAGTTCGGCACGTGCATTTGTAAAATCTAAGTGACTCGTACAACATGAAATTCATATAAAACGGAAAAATCAACAGTATTATAGGGGGGGTCGACTGTACACAATATTTTTCTAAGTGAAATATTTAAGGATTTTGTAAATTTCTGCTAAAAATTAACGAAACTAAACAAAAACTTTTAAATGAACAGATGTAAGCATACTTATAACAGTAACTATCATCATTTAATATTAAAAATGATGACATCGCAATTCATTACTCTACTCTTACACATTATTCCTGTTAAATATTCGGTCTATGAAAATTGACGTCGTGTTATGTATAATATAATACACCCACCTTGTCGAAGGAAGTTTCTCAATATAATCCAAAATAAGGTGGAAAATTTTGGCATCTCCTCATTTCTGTACTCGTTCTCTTTCTTTATTATTCCATATGAAGTTAACAAAATGATTAGGAAAGAAAGAGGAATAAATATCCAAATCTGAAAAATAAAAAAATTTGCATTGATTTATACTATCAATCAGTGAATCTGATACGTTATCAAATACTTTATTTAATATTTCTTTCTCTATGTAAATTTTGATTTGTATAGTGAAAATAGGTTCTTTAATATATAGGGAATATAATAATTTATGAAACATTACCATTACATCGAAAGGTTTTACCAAGATAAAGGCTTTATCTAAAGGTCTTGCAGCACGTATTGCAAATGTAGTTGGAATGTGAGTTACGGACGAAGAATAAGACACGTAAGATTTCCTGGTATTACGAGCAGAGATGGACATATCTGCCTAGTAAATTAAATTACATTATAGTAATATTTATTAAATCCGTACAATTGGTAGATATATATTTATTACCTCACTTGTAAATAATGGAGTTATAAACCTAAAATGACACAAATAAAATGAATTTAACACATCTAATAAGACTTATTAATACTGTATAAAAAACATACCTAGTATGAAGAACATCTACTAGTAGGTTGATATATCTTTCAATAAATTTATTATTTTTCCATTTATTTTCGGAATATTCCTAAAAAAGCAGTCATTATAGTTATATAATCTTATAATATAATCGAGACAGGTTGATATTAATAATAATGATAATAGGCATAGAGCCCAAACGGTTCCAGGAGTTAAAAGTTTAAATTTCGTACACAGTTAGGGTACGTCACGAGAATGTGCACCAAGAAAAAATTTTTCGAAATTCTCCCACGGGGGAGAGGGAGAAGATTAAGTCTTATCCTAAAAAACAACAATTGAAATTTTTAAGGTTTCTTGGAAGTAAACTGTGGACAGAAGGAGCTTCGTTATGTTCTGTTATGACTACTTTGCATTGTAATAATAACTTTTCTTTGTGTGTACTAATAAATTGTTTAATAATATTAGTCACTGTCTAAAATAAGTAAGCTACCAAGCGTATTGTTTCAAACATTCATAAAATAAGAACTATTAATATTAAAGCAATTATTATGATATACATATTTATTTAACCCAAATAATTATCTATACGTGTATATTTTCAAACATATTGCTTGGTTTATATACGAATTCATCTAATTATACTGTATTATTGCTTATTGTTACATTTCATGTTACATTCTATGTCAGATTGATGAAGGGCATGGTTCGAAATGCATTTCTGACAAACCAAATAACAAAAAAGTACACCTTATACAGTGAATGACATGATTTCTTTATGAATTTATTACGCTAGAGTGTAAGAATTTTTGTGTATATACTCATTATATATATAAAGTATATATCGGATCTGAATAAGTGTTGATAAGTCTACAAGATTTAAAACAAAGATCAGCTTATAGAAGTTCATCAGAAATGCAAATAATATAAAATCATACCAGAAATTATTCATTTGTAGACGTAAATAGGTTTGTCACTTTGTGTTTTTCATTTGACTAACACACAAACAAATAAGAATATTCATCTGTTGAAGTATTTATCTGCAGATTAACAAGCCATCTGCCGAAGTAAAAAATAATTGTTTAGAAACCAAATAGCCGAGGTTGATCATTCATCATACACCGAGGTATCTCGTATCGAATTGAAGCAAGAAACGCTAGAAAATTTTATAAATGACTTCTCCCTACCCTGCTGAATCATATCGTTTACTATTTGGTTGCTCTCAATCTCTCGCTGAAAGAATCACGAACATCCAGAGGAAAAAAACGTTTCTGTAATGTCCACAATTTAAAGAATAAGCGAAACATCTAACAGAATAAAAGGAAACTATACAAATTAATATATTTACATTACTTTCCTGTTACAGAAGCCAAAATTGACTGACAGTACCACTAAGGAATAGCTAAAAAATTTCTGGTTGTCAGCTAAAAATACAGTGGTATCTCAGGACACGAACGCCCCAGCATACGAAATTTTCAGAATACGACATGAAATTCCAACATATTTTTGCTCCACGATACGAACAAAAACTCACCATACGACGTTACATTAGTTCGCAGCGCCATTTTTTATTCACTTCTGTTCATTGGTCTCAGTTCGCGTGTTTGCTTCGTCGTGGAAGGATCTTGCTCAATAAAGGAAATCTTGAGGTATTATCAGAAAGTGACTGATTTTATTGAAAATAAACATCCCAAAAAGGTTCACACTAGCTGTATTGATACTCGGAGTAATGAAATTTGCCTAAGTCATTTTAGAAACATTTTAAAAAGTAGGAAAAGCCAAACCTCTTTGAATAGATATTTTACCAAGCGACCTCTATCTAGTGCTGGTGGAAGTGAAGGAAAGAAAGCAAAAAGCAGTGAATAAAAATTTTAAAAATATTGATATATATATATAACAACACTAATTTTTTTTATCTTTTCTAAGTTATTTTTAAGTTAGTGTTACATTATGTTATGTAAGTTAAGTTTTACGAGTAGTATCATTTCCTTTCTCCCTCTCTTCCGCCACCAGTTTACACCTCCACTGTCGTCTATCCTCAAAGGTATAGTGCAAATAAAACTACATTTTTTTTAATCAATTATTATTCTATTATGGTTATTCATACATTTACAACTAATAAAATGCATTCTTCAGTGTTTTCCTTACTATACAGTAGAGCGTCGTTTATCCGAATCAATTGAGGACTGGGGTTGTTCGGATAACTTATTTTTCGGATAACCGATCGTGTACGAAAAAATATATTAACCTATACCATGTTGAAATTTTTCTCCGTTGCGTGTCGCTTCGCGTTGAATTTTCGTCGATGTTAAGCCTAACGTAAACTTTTTAAAATAATAATCGTGGCTATTGTATCGTTAAAAATTATCCCTTTGTTTTTTACAAACAAAATAAATATATTGAAAAATATAAAAACAAAAAAATTATACTTTAGACGTTAATTTAGTATCAAAAACGTTCGATTTAGCATGACACACAGTCCTCAGAAAAACACCAAACAAAAGTGACAGTGCTGCCAGCTAAAACACACACAAACATAAAAAATATTGAAGTAGCCCAAGATATAGCCAAAGATTGCAGCGCCACAGCACTAGCAAAAATTTAAATTTGCCGACTGGAATTCTTTCGGATAACCGACGTTTCGGATAACCGACTTTCGGATAAACGACGCTCTACTGTA
>NW_019385565.1:214783-254059 GCF_000671375.1 Centruroides sculpturatus
CGTCGATGTTAAGCCTAACGTAAACTTTTTAAAATAATAATCGTGGCTATTGTATCGTTAAAAATTATTTCTTTATTTTTTACAAACAAAATAAATATATTGAAAAATATAAAAACAAAAAAATTATACTTTAGACGTTAATTTAGTATCAAAAACGTTCGATTTAGCATGACACACAGTCCTCAGAAAAACACCAAACAAAAGTGACAGTGCTGCCAGCTAAAACACACACAAACATAAAAAATATTGGAGTAGCCCAAGATATAGCCAAAGATTGCAGCGCCACAGCACTAGCAAAAATTTAAATTTGCCGACTGGAATTCTTTCGGATAACTGACTTTCGGATAAACGACGCTTTACCGTAGTTATTTTTTAATGTACTACTTAGCTTTAATTTGAATGTGTTTTTCGTGTTGGGATGAATTATTTGGTTTTACATGTAATCGTATGGGAAAAACGATTTACCTTACGACATTTTCATGACATGATCTCAGTTTCGGAACGGATTAATTTTGTATCCTGGGGTACAGGTGTATAAGAAAAACGGTGTTTAGCATGCAAAATGTGGATGAATAGTATTAAAATGTGTTATGCACTAAAATTGAGGATGAGAGTAATATCATTTAAAATATCATTTACATTAAAATACAATTATTTTCAAACAGAACTGAAGTGAATTTTAAACATAAATACAAATTCATATTGTATTTGAAATACTACGACATTATATATATATAAAGTTACCTCATTTTAAATTGTAAGAAGACAATAACAATTATATGTTAGGTTTATTTATACTTACTTCATCTATAAGAACTTTTAATTTATCTGGTATTAACGATTTCGTTTCAATTATTTTTGTCCTATTGTACATATTACAAGAAGTCATATTGTAATCTTCGCACTGAAACATTTAATAATAATAACAATTTAAGAAAATAAATAAATAAATAGGTTAATAATATATAATTACAATAATAATAACAACAAGTGAGTTTAATAATATTGTAATTAATGTCATTGACAAAAGGGAGTTGAACTTATTATACAGCAAGTTATTTTTCATTAAATCAATAATCCAATAATCAATTTTTATAGAATAGTGTGCTTCAGTTATGTCGATCGATTTCAACAATTCATTTGCCTTCATTGTGGGTTTGGCTGAACCGATGATGACCATAAAACGTCTGTAATTTGATGCCCAGAATATGAAATAATGTTACATTTACAGAACTGACCATAGTTAAATTATCCCTGTTCAAATTACATTATACCTGTAACCAATAACCGGATTTTCACCAAAATTTATATACAGACTATGTATAGAATACGTAAATAATTTTACAATAATTTAAATCTAAATCTTCAGTTCGATGGCTTTTCAGAAAACTATACACGATCGTGCGATTTTTGTAAACACTACGAAATCGCATGTATTTTTTGCCTAGTTGGCATGCTTTTTGGTGTTTGATGATGAATTAAGAGAATATCGCACGTTCAGTATAATACTAGTGTTTAAGTATACCATAATTGCGGCATTTCCAAACAATATTTGCCACCTTTCGAAAGTTTTTCAACTAAATTGTTCTTTTGCAATCTGTTTCCGCATTCGTTGAATAATTCGTACATATTTTAATACTAGATTAAACATATTGCAAAAACATTGTATATTAAACTTTTGTAGTTACGAAACTTTTGATAACATTTGAGACAGTTGTAAATGACACTAAACGTATGAAAAAGTGGAAAAAGCTTACTGGGGGCAAATAGATAAAACCTTTAAACAAAGTTAGTTTGTGATGGTTCATGCCTTCCCAATAGATTGGTTGTATAGCATTTTCGAAATTTTTTAAAGAGACTCCTACGTATTAAAAATGTATTTCCCTGTGAAAAGTTTTCCAAGGGGGCTTTTTTTTCTTTGGCAAATTGTCCATGTGTTGCATTGGATATATTCAATTAATTATACGATTTGATAAAGGTAAAACAAGGTTATTGTTCTGAAGAACCGAAAACCGAATGTGGACAAGCCACAACAAGAAGTGTTTATATGCATCAACTCCTAAACTTTTAATTATTGTATGATATTCCTAATCTAATATATAATCGAGACGGGTTAATGATAATAATAATAATAAGCGCAGAGCCCAAACGGTTAGGAGTTGAAAGTTGAAATTTGGTACACAGATAGGGTACGTCATGAAAACGCACACTAAGAAGGGATTTTTCGAAATTCCTTCCCGGGGGGAAAGAGACAGGATTAAAACTTCTATATACATTATGGATACGAGCCAAAACGGTTAAAAGTTGAAAGTTGAAATTTGGTACACAGTTAGGTACTCTAACTGTGTATCAAATTTTTGTACGTTAGGAGAACGCACAATAAGAAGGGATTTTTCGAAATTCCTCCCCACGGGGGAGAGATACAGGATTAAGGCTTAACACTTCCATCAACAATGGAAGTGTTAAGTAACAATGGAAGTGCTAAGTAACAATGGAAGTGTTAAGTAACAATGGAAGTGAACAATGGAAGTGTCAACAATGGAAATGCTACGTAACAAGGGAATTGTTAAGAGAAAGCGACGTGCAATACGCAGATGCAGTTTTTTTCGTTTTTGCGAGAAATCGAACATATTTTTAGAACCATCGAAAAATTCTCTAATTAGTCTGGAAACAAGGGGACCCAATTCTTGCATTTTGTGACTGTAACGTAATAATCTTAATCTTAGTTATTGTTACTTTTACCCGAGCAACGCCGGGCCTACCTGCTACTTCTGTATAAAATTATAGACAAAATTACAGTAATTTGATGTTTTATTAATACATTTACATAAAACAATAGAATTTTTTACTTCGATGAGATATGACAACTAGAGATTTAAGCGAGCACCTTAAAAGGGTACTTGAAAAAATACTTCCAGAGAGACTTTTTAAGAAAAACTGTTTTGATTTAGTGATTTGTGAGCGTTACGAAAACTCCGAAATATCCACCTGACTGGACAGAAAGTGAGAATCGGTGGCTTCCTGATTAGCAAGAGATCGACAAATTAAGTACGAAATAAATTAACAACGCTATTTTAAAACATAGTCAGTAGATATTATAAACTGTGAACTATTAATAATTTTTCAATAAAAATTTGAAGTATTAAATGTTTAATCAGTTTAAATAAATAAATAATATTAATAACTTACAATTTTAACGTAACTTTTTTCTACTTGTATAAAAGAGTATTTCTTAATATCTTCAGTAAATGCAAACCGCCGATCGTCGGTACCATAGAAGAAAGTTACTTGAGATCGAAAAGCGAATTCCTCTTCTACCGCAAGAACAATGTATTCTTTCTGAATAAATTTGCTTTGAACAGATTCTGAAATTCACACAAAAAGTCAGCTTTATTTTCTATAAAATATTATATTATTTTCAATAAAAACAACTTTATTCTATATAGTTAACAAAATGTTAAAAAAAATACTTACTATTAAGATAATATTGGAAATATGGGAAAGTTCCGTATGTAATCAGTACAAAACTTAGCTCCAATTGAAGTATCATGTCCAATATTGTTCTATATCAAAGTAAATCAAAACCATTAACTATCAATATTTATTTTTAAGATATAAAATAAATATTAATGCATGGCACTATTTTTATGGTATAACTCTACGTTAAACTAAGAAATCATTTATAAAAATGTTTACAAATTTGCTCGAATATAAAAAATTTATAAATATGGATATTGCATTGTGTACACGTATGATATACGGTATAAGTTAGTTAGTCTAGCATATTCCAGACCACAATAATACTTTGTCGCCTGTTGCACAAAATCAATAAATTAGACTTTTAAAATCTGAAGATGATCATTTTCAATTACATACATTTTCGTTACTGCAAGTAAAATATCGAGTCAGAAATGTGATCCAGAGTCCTGCATGTACCAGTCGACCCCCCATAACACTGTTGTTAATTCCGTTTTATATGAATTCCATGTTGTACGAGTCACTTAGATTTTACAAATATGTGAGCCATTCACAGCCCGGCACACGTATTTATAAAATCTAAGTGACTCGTACAACATGGAATTCATATAAAGCGGAATAATCAACAGTGTTATAGGGGGGTCGACTTGTATATACTATTAACATTAATCAAATATACCGTACCGGGTATTTGGAAAACATAAACACGTGAAAATATAGAACGCAAGTTTTTCGTCTTAAAAATAAAAATATCTAATTATATTGTATATCAATTACACAGCAGTAGTGCAAAACATAATTTCCATTCGAATTAATTAGAAGAAATTTTCACAGATGCTACTAGTCTTCTCCTTTGTCATAGTCTTATTTCGAGCATTATGAACCCGTGACATGTACAACAATACAAGTCAATGTTAGTACAAATAGTTTAAAAACGCACTCGCTTAACACGTAAAACGATATAGAGAAATTGAAAAGCAGTACTCACCTGTGAAAATAATTAAAAACTAGTAGATCCAGTAATGATCTTCAAGATCAGCAGAAAACAATAAATGACCATAATTTGTTGACCACAGAGTAAATATATTTAGAGAACTCAGTTGTTCCCCTCTTAATTAATTTTTATCGATTAAACGACCAATCTTTGCACCTGGAACAGAGTTAACCTATATTGTTATTATACCATGTAATGTCCTATATCGCGTGAGCTTTAACATGTCCCTTTATAATATGCGTATTAATAATTCCAAAACCTCTCGAACATGATAACAATTAAAACAAAACTTTTACAAGAAAATTATCAAAATACAGCTCAGAAACTGATGCAAGTGTTCAAATGTTAAAATTTTATTTAAGACTCAATTAAGTAATTATGTAACAAGTTTGTTAAACTTTTTGTTTATGTTACAGGTAACGTGCAAGTGTTCCTTCGCTTGCAAAAAACGTAAGGTTGGCTTACCGTCAGAAACTCTTCCAACACTGACTGACTACAATAAACATCAGGGTTATCTTCAAAGACTTGCTCATCCCCAGACGATAAAATGAAGACTATATCGGAAGTACGACCATCTTTCTGAAAGTAGAAAGCGACACTCTTTCAGTTATCATTTGCTTCTTCCCGGAGAAAGTGAAGTAAGAGTTTGCCTTAAGACTTTGCGTAATACATTTGGAGTTACTGCAAGAAGAATTCAGTTAATTGGAGAAAAGATTTTGGAGGAAAAATGGATGCTAGTGATCAAAGAGGAAGCCAGCGAAAATGTATTGAAAAACAGCTGCGGACAGAAATAATAATTGAGCACATTAGGAGTTTTCCAAGTGAAGAAAGTCATTATGCTCTAGCCAAAAATACAGATATAATGTATGTATCACCTGATCTCAATGTTAGCAGAATGTATAGAGCCTTCCATCAGAAATATTGTCAACAGTACGCTGGGAGCAAAGCCCCAGTTACTCGACAATAGTACAATGAAATTTACCTGACCAAATTCAATCTATCTTTTTAAAGACCTCGCATGGACACTTGATATTAAAAATAAACATATTTTAATTGCATAATGGGTTTTAGGTAATGAGTTTTTTTTATTTTGGGTTACTTTGCCACGTGGACACTAAAACTGCATTACTGAAATATTTTTCGAGCATTGGGACCGGAAAAGAAGGTTGCGATTTCATGATGAAAAATAATTAAGCATAATATATTCAAAATAAACCATTCATTAAAAATCATAGGTATTTTTTTAGATTTTCACATTGACAGCTGGAATACTACTCACGTTGGCTTTTGCACAACTTATATGATAAAAATTTGCATATACAGACAAAGGGAGAAAGAGAGAGGATGAGTTCTTGAAAAGTAATCCATATCGTATTTTCTGCTTATCCATTTTCAACTGTTACGTTATCTCAGTAATAAAAACAGAAAATACATCCTGCCCTCAGCTTACTAACAGATATCTCTTAATGTTTTGGTTTTTTTATGGGAAGGACTATTATTTGCGCCCGTTTGTTTTATTACATCATTTATCAGTCAATAAACAATACATACAAGACTAAAACTTTAAAGTAAAATTTACGAACAATTACGTAATTTACACTAGCCATATGTAATAATATAAAGTCCAATACCACTAATTCTTCATAAACTTTTTTTATATCGAAGAAATGTCTCATTTGAATACGTCCAGTTAATTTTTCTTCTAAATTTTTATCGAATCGCCACTGAAACGTCATCAATGCAACCAGAATAATGTAATTCCGTTAGGTACGTCCGCACACGTATGACCTTACTTTAAGCCATTGTGTCCCAAACTTATCGAAATACTGTTTCTTTTATTGTAGGCTTAAACATTGTATACACAGATATTTTTTTATAAAAAAAAATTTTCCTTTCTCTTGTCTTCTATGATCCCTATCACTCTATGCTTTCCAGTGTTCTTCTCTATTCTTCTATCGTCCTCAAGGGTGTAGCAGTGCCTACATTTTCACTTACTACGTTAACCGAAGATATTGAAATGAATAATAAAGCAACAGAATGTAATTTTTGTTTGGATTTATTGATTAAAATAAAAATTTCTCAGAAAAGGAAAATCTCTCATCCAATGTATTAATATATATACAGATTTATTTATTTAACAGACAAAATTTAATTTCTTTGTTTGGAACAGGTTATGAATAATAAGTTTTATTTACAATTAGACTGGAGGTTTATTCTATAATAAATAATTTATTTGTTATGTAAACCGAAATTAATCTTAATTATAATATTGATTTGTTTAGAAAACACGTAGAGTTTTGCTATATATATTTATGAGTAGACAATTATTTTAAAAACTCTAATTGTATTAGGTTCTTTTATTTCTATACATCATGGCTACAAAGTGACTATTATTGATTCACTTAAGTCTATATCATTTATATGATAATTTTTATGCTGTTCTCGTGTTTTACTAAACTCAAAGTCGTACCAGCTTCACGTTCGAAAATAATCAACGAAACTACATGTAATGCACACAAATAATTAATAATTGAGTTGCTAAATTCGACTAATTGAAGTAAACATCATAAATTAACAAATATTAAGTACTGTCCTCTGCAAAAGTTTACGAATTCATATTTTATCAACTTTGTTATATCAGATAATATATGAAGTTTTCATCGCCCCCATTATCTGACCTGATTAATTGCTGATTTTTTCATCTCTCCAAGTATTCAGCTAGCTCTTCCTCTAACCATTATTCTGAAATTATCAATGGAAACTAATTTTATATATTTCTACTTTTTATCCTTGTTATATGCTAGTGTTTAATATAATATACTATATTATACGTTTTTTTCAGTAATTTGAGCACTCCTTTTGTCATTTTATTACCCATATTTGTTATTTCTAAATTACACTTTAAAAGACAATTTCTAATTCATTCTATTTACCGATTAGTGTCTAATTTGCTTACTATTGTTGTAATAAATAAGATTAATGCATTTGTTAACCCCATTGCTGTTTAAATGTCAGTCATTCAGTATCTATCTACAAACGTTCTAGTGCCCTGGTATATTTTTCTTCTAAATTTTTATCGAATCGCCACTGAAACGTCATCAATGCAACCAGAATAATGTAATTCCGCTAGGTACGTCCGCACACGTATGACCTTACTTTAAGCCATTGTGTCCCAAACTTATCGAAATACTGTTTCTTTTATTGTAGGCTTAAACATTGTATACACCGATATTTTTTTATCAAAAAGAATTTTCCTTTCTCTTGTCTTCTATGATCCCTATCACTCTATGCTTTCCAGTGTTCTTCTCTATTCTTCTATCGTCCTCAAGGGTGTAGCAGTGCCTACATTTTCACTTACTACGTTAACCGAAGATATTGAAATGAATAATAAAGCAACAGAATGTAATTTTTGTTTGGATTTATTAATTAAAATAAAAATTTCTCAGAAAAGGAAAATCTCTCATCCAATGTATTAATATATATACAGATTTATTTATTTAACAGACAAAATTTAATTTCTTTGTTTGGAACAGGTTATGAATAATAAGTTTTATTTACAATTAGACTGGAGGTTTATTCTATAATAAATAATTTATTTGTTATGTAAACCGAAATTAATCTTAATTATAATATTGATTTTNAATTACTAACAACAAATATGAAAGACTAAGTGCAACGTTGTAACTAATTTCATTTCCGTCCAAGTTAAGAATGATATGACTCATCGAAAACTGCGTGAACGAACATAAACAGTGGCCAAATCGTCCGTTATCGACCGAATCCAGACCGATTTTGAATTTGTAAACTGTCATTGCAACGGACAGTTGACATTTTGCTCTGGAGGAAACAATTTGTATCACTCTTGCAACTGATATAATTTGTAATCTAAAACTTTTTGCATACCTTTTTAATACGTATTTAATTGCAGCTCGCGAAAAATTTCAAATTTTGAAAAATGGCTCGGAGTATCAAGGAGCTTGGCCACCCCGGATATATATAGGGGAGGCCGAAGCAAGATCGGCATGTTAAGCTTTACTTAAGTTTTGAGTAATAAATAGTGCTGTAAACTGAAAAAAAAGCTTTGCATATTGTCTATTGGAATGTTACCTTACTATAGAACTGGTTAAAATCAGTTTGGAAATAAAAATAATTAAAATAATTACAACTTTACAAGAAGAGAGAAATTGACGAAGTTGCCCCGGGTAATTATTTTAATTATTTTTATTAAAGTTGCCCCTGGTATAGGGGCAACAGTAATGGGGCAAGATAGGCACGTATATAAAATTATGTTATTAACAGTGTATAAGTTGGAATTCACTATTAAAACAAAGAAATACAAATCCAACACCCATTTAATATTATTACAACGAAATGCAAGTTCAAAGACATATATCCATGAATAACAAATGCAAACATGTTTTCTTTTATCATCTGTTTGATTTTTATCCTTTGCTTCTAATGTGGCTTTATGTTGCCGATCTTGCCTTGCTAGTCATGATTTCGAACTCGCTAGTCATGATTTCGAAGTACAACCCTGAGAACAGAATGCCAAGCCATGATCTGGCCACGTGAATAAGTTGAAGTTACAAAAGTAACTCAGNGCAGCGCCACAGCACTAGCGAAAATTTAAATTTGCCAACTGGAATGCTTTCGGATAACCGATGTTTCGGATAACCGACTTTCAGATAAATGACTCTCTACTTTAATACAGTATAATTATAAGATAATATATACGATTGTTTTATTTTGTAAGCTGACTGTTTACTCTAATGCTAGTTGACTACTCATGTACTCAATGAGTATTGAAAGAATAGAATCAAGTGTTTAATCCTAAAAACAGTTAAAAATTTGGTGTTAACAGGTTTGCAACGAAAATAGGCTCGTAATTCAGAAGGATAATGTAGCCAAAGTTCAAAGCTATAATTAATTAATTAATTAAAATTAACTATGATGCTGAAGATTTGCTAACACATATAAAGGTCATTGCTATTGCATTAGACAAAATGCAAACAAATGACTGCACAATCAGTGAAGGAATTGAATTATAGTTTGGGCAAGTTACATTAGACAGAATTGTTTTTTTGTAACAAATCTAATTTCAAAATTGTGTTTATTCATTAATTTTATATATCTAATGATATTATTACTTTTATAGTGTTCAAAATCACTTGGAATCACTGGAGTCACGCAAGTAGCCAAAGATAGATTTGATATCGCTATCACAGCATCTTCAATCATCTTTTATCAACTCTTCTGGACCAAAGATACCAGGGTGCAAACCTCACATACAGTAGAAAAGATGCTGCACTAAGTGTGTGCCACGCTTACTACCCAGACACTATGCCTTCAGTTTTAAAATACTTGGCAAAAATTAGCCCATTTCTGCAACACATGTTTGCAGAGTCTGTGCAAACTAATATCACTCTTCTTACATGGTGACAGTCACTACGTGAGAAAATTGATGAACCTCTTATAAAATTAGTTACACAGCTGCACACAGCAGTAGCTTTTTCAGCGGTAATTAAGCTAATTATCTTTATCCATGGACTTGTTTATTTAAAACATAGAAATCGACTTGGAGAGGGAAAAGCAGAAAAGCTTGTTAAAGATTTGAAGCACCTAAAGAAACAGTAATGAGCATTGCACATTTCTGAAAATAAGAAATTCTTTACGCTGAAGAAGCCACTGCCGTTAATCCTGTTTTGGTGTTTTTATGTGCAAATCATAAAAATGCCATTCCATAAAGAAACATTTAAAAATGCTATATTTTATATTATACAAAACATTCTGTACATTCTTGAGTCTTACACTAGAGTTTTTTTTTTTTAATCTGGAGGAAATAGCAGGAAATGGAGTTATCGTTAACATTGGAATTTTGCGCAAAATATGGCATTTCAATAAACCTTATACAGTATTTAAGATTCAGTTAGAAATGAGCTAATCAGAAAGGCATCTCTCGGTAACTTATTTAATTATTTTGCTAATTATTTTCGAGTCTCTGGACAACATCGAGAAATTTCCACTAACTCGAAGATTCTACGTAATATTACGAACGAAAATATGTTATTAGTAGTTAACTATTATAATAGTTATGTGTGCATTTACATATATATAACTATCATAAATAATTATTTTAGATTTTAAATATAATACTGTAAATATACTCACATACTGCGAAAAAGACCTCCAGTAACTGAAATGTATTTCAGTGTTGTGAACTTGAACACTAAAAAATTGATTTTCTCTTGACAACCGATGTATTTGTTGTTATAGAGGAAACAGTTTTGTTTGACTCTAACTAATTAAAATGCTTAAATTATAATGTACAATTTTAACTATATTTTATTTCACAATTTTATTAACTCTAAAAGCCTACTTTTTCGTTTAAACAACAAATTATTGCGTTAAATACAAACTTGTTTTTTCTGTATTTAAAGTTTCATGCATTTTTAACATTGAAATCGAACCTTATAATATTATGAATTCATTATCGATCAAATTAGCGTAATTTTCAGAAAATAATGCTGTTTATACTACATGGCAGCATAAAGATTTAAGTAAAGCCCATCTAGTGTAAGGAAATATATTAATATTTACTTCAGATAAAATCTGATGATATTAAATAGACATTGTTTCAAAGAAACAGGTCGACTTCTTATAAACATTAACCGGTTCTTAAGATACAATGTATTACTTCTCTACACTGTGCTAACTTATTTTCATAGAAAAAGTGAGGTTAGTACTAATCATAAAATGTTTATCATGAAATAAAAATTAAGTTCGTATTATTGTTTTTGTATATACGAAATTATTCTTCTGAAATAACAGATTTCATAAGCCATATAGATTTTACTGTGGAAGGAAATTTATGAACAACATTTGCAACTTGAAAAATTACTTAAAATTTGGTATATTGTTTAAAAATAAATGACTATCCACACACTACAACAAGATGAGGTTTTATTAAGGTTATAATTTTGATTCGAATTACATATTGCAAAATGGAAAAAAACTGCAGTTGTATATAAAATAAGTTTTTGTACATTTATTTTAATATAGAAAACATAACTATACCAATTGATGTACACACACTCAGCAATAGTATATAAATCAAAAAACAAAACACCTTAATTTGCTGAGAAAAAAATTTAATGTAAAGCTAACGTTTTCAGCCAAATCAGTTGGNGCCCCGCATGCCGAAGTTGCCCCGGTCTCCCCTATATCATTTATTTTTCATACCGTCGACGTTGTTGAACTCATTACACATTAAATAGAATAGAATGTAGTGAGTGTGGTTTAAAATATACCGGTAGGTGTCTTAAAATTTGATAATTTCCCACTGAGAGAAGTGCTTTATTAGTAGTAATTGAACATTCTGTAATTTGCATAACAATTCTGTAATTTGCATAAGTGTATAACCATAAAATTATTACTGTTTGCATTAATTGTAAATTCATTACTCACTTGACATACCCAACCATCGTATTGTCTGAAAAATATTATTTTGGAAAGGATACTTAGAGAAAAAAACAGGGTTTATGACTGAAACCTTTTCTCACTCAGCCAATTATAGATGGAGGGGACGGAATGTTTACTAGGGAGAACTAACCCTCATGTTTTTCTTTAACATGGAGTCGAAAAGTTTACATATGGCTTTAGTAGAATGATTCCTCATTTTTGTCTTTAGTGTTAAAAGTCAACCTGTCTTTTGTAGTATATCTTTTTCTAATTTTTAGATATATACAAGGTCTTAGAACTTATACTGAGTAAATGAAATAGATAGTAAAGGGAATCATACAAACATGTTTGGTTCTGTTGATTTCGATTATCTGATAAAGGACACATACTGTTTATCAGATACAGGCTTCTAAAGTTTTCTTTGTAGTTGATGAACTGTGCTGCACGGATAGAATACAGTAAAGCTTGACATTACTTTTTTCAAAAATATTTCTTCTTTGTCCTGTTGGAGCTAAAAACCCAAGATACGCTTTTAGCAAGCGTATTATAAGTTCGGTCAGGCACACAATGAAGAGGCTGGATGGTAAAGGATGGAACTCGCATACCCGTACGAACCACTAAGTGAAAAATATCTGAAGTTTTTCCGACACGTCCGGATTCGATTCTGAGTTCCCCAGATTGGTAAGCTGCCCATCTTGATCGCTCCAGCCATGCAGCAGTCTACTTTGACGTTACTGTTATACTTTTTCGTTAAAGATATGCCTGAAGTTCTGGTAATTCATACTGTTTAAAATACCACATTGGTGTTTTAAAAAGGATACCCGCTTTGGTTAACCTTTTCTGACTAATTGACAAAAAAATGTTCGTGAGGCCAGCCTTTAACGTATTCATATTTTGTCTGAATACACATTTTATGGTTTATTCTACTTAAAATTTGATATTTTCTGTGTGTAGCGTCTTGTAATCTAAAAAATGATTCTTGGTAGATGATCAAACAACTGCACACAACAGTGGCTTCTTCAGCTGTAATTAAACGAATTTTCTCTACCCATAGACTTTTCCATTTAAAACTTAGAAATCGACTTGAACAGGGAAAAGCAGCAAAGCTTGTTAAAGTTTTGAAGCACCTAAAGAAACACTAATGAGCGTTGCACATTTCTGAACATAAGAAATTCTTCACGCTGAAGAAGCCACTGCTGTTAATCCTGTTTTGGTGTTTGTATGTGCAAATCATAAAAATGCCATTCCATAAAGAAACATTAAAAAATGCTATATTTTATATTAAATAAAACATTCTGTACATTCTTGAGTCTTACACTAAAGTTTTTCTGTTTTTTTTTTCTATTTTACTAGTTCAAGTGTTTTATTTAAAAAAAAAAAAACACGTTTTAAATGTTTTCATATCTGACGCCTATGTTTTAAACATGTTTTAATAAATGTTTTAAAACATTTTTTTAAAATCATGCCAATCCTGCTAATGAACCATCGATTGTAGAATTACGTGAGCTGCCGTTCTCTCGGATTGCAATTCCCCTGTAGTATACTCACGCATTCGCATACCTGCTAAAGAACAAATCGAGAAACATGACTTAAATCTTCCATAAATCTTCCTCACTAAGTTAAATCGTTACACAGAGAAATGAATCATGCTGTATTATATAAATTTTAAATAAATTAGCACTGTTTGATCAAGAGTGAAATCGTTGTGTTCATACATTATACACATTTTTCAATACGTTAAAACCGCAAAGAATGAGATTTAAAAATGCATTCAATGTGATCGAAAATGTTAAAGGAATCCAAGTGTGTATTTTTCATCTTAAATCTTCCAAGTGTACAAACAAATAACAGAATTTATGTAATTCTTCTTGCGTGTGTAAACAGAAGATAAAGCATTTATTTATGACAAACACGTATGTATACATTTTCGTTATGATATTCAACTAAATTCTTGTACATAGAAAGTTTAATGTTAAATTGTATAACTACTTAGAAGACTGAAATTTCACATTCTTTTACAAATTCGCATTCTTTGCTACGTTATTTATAAATAACTAACTAAAGAATGACAATAGAAAAATTTAAGAATAACTGAATAGTACTTGAAACTAGATCTTGTATAAGATTAGCATTATCGTACAATACTGATACATAGATAATGGCTTATTCGATTAGGTTACATTCTCGTGAATATGAGGATACAGTATTAAACAGAAAAGTACTACAAATTTGCAGCATTCTCTATAAAGGTCGGCCATGAACAGACCAGCAGACAACGAGCTTTGCAGCGAAACATGCTTTGCGTATCACTTCTCCCCTATAGCATCTGCTGTAAATGTATTTGGCATAGATGCCGTTATTTCATGCGACTGTTTAAAAAGTCATAAAAATGTACAAAAATCATCCATTTACAGCATGATTTTTAGACTTTATACAAGGTTTATCGAAGTCTTTTATTGGTCTATGATTCCCTTCTATGCTCTACAGATCTTCAAACCTGATTACTATGTCCTTCGATTTATAGACGTATACGAAGATTACGCCTTGCAAGCTTCAATTGTGTTCCTAATCATGTCCATATTCTATGCACTATTATTCACTATTCTCAGAAAGAACAAACTTGATTTGCATTACTTCAAAAGCAGTTATGAAGACGAATCCAAAGAGGTTGATAAAATGGAGATTTATCTTTTAGTCTGTTTGACAGGTTTTTTCTTTGTCTTTCTTATGCTATCTGTTATGCCCACGATGATTGCATACACAGCAATTAAATATCAAAATGGAAGCGATACAGAAGCATTTTTGTGTTATCTTAACCAGACATTGTGGGTTATGTACGCGACCGCTCATACCTGCTCTGTTCTCTTTCTGGGCTTATTTGGAGGTATTATTTTTACCAAACGAGTAGTGAAGATATCTGAAAAACTAGAAGAAATAAATTCAGAAAACTCTTTACTAACGAACGAAATAGAATGCATTTTAGAAAAACACACGGATTTGTGGGAATTGTGTCAAAGTTTAAACAAAACATATTACATTCTTATTCCTTTGTTGTATTGTTACTTTTTATACATAACCTGCTTTTTTGCTTATGCGGCAATATTTGTTCGAATGGATATACGTTTGTATCTGCCAATTACAGTAATCTGTGCGCTTTTCGTAATTGGAATTTTGCTCGTTTCTTGGGCTTTATCTAGAATAACTTCAATAGTAAGAAAATTCTTGTTACTAGTCCAGTAAATAAATGATAGAAAATAGCACCTTTACGACAACAATAATTAATTTTTAATTAGTAATTTCGTATTTAAAATTTATCGTGTGCATAGTAAATTCTTATTTGTCCATTTGTTTTCATTCTTTTCGTTCCAATTTCGTATAATTTATTGAGATGTTGCACTTAAATTGTGTTGATCACATTTGTTATTTCACACCACGAACGTTTTTCTTTCGTCATATAGTCACTGGGGTGCAATTTGAAAAAATCGTAAACCTATAAATTACAATTATCGTCCGGCTGTCTGTCTTTCCTTAATCTCGAAAGCAAAGTAAAATAAATAAAAGTTGAGAGAACATACTGTCAGGAGCAGTATGCCCCGATTAACTATACACAAATTATCGCATTGTAAGAAAAGTTATTTTACTTCAAAAACTTTTCCTTCAAATGAGTTAGATAGATGATTAGCACGACTCAATTGCTACCAGAAAAGCATGATATACATGGGCAAGAAAATACTAATTTGAGATAGAGAGCATATATTTTAAATTACATACAGTAGAACCTCCTATAACGCGGGTTACTATAACGGAGATTTCTATAACGTGGCGAAAAACTTGCGACAGTATTCGTATAAAGACGCTAAAAGGGACTCGTAAAACGTCGTCGCCGGCTCGTGTCGCAACAGGATTGGTCGAATCTGGACCGATAGTGGACGAGCAGACGAACTACTTTCCGCCGTCCAGCGCCACGCTACAGAGAGTTTACGCTGCGAATTTTTCGCAAAAAAATAACTTATCAGAAATCGCGGCGGCCGTTTGATGCGCTGCTCCGCGACGTAAGCAAGCTCAAGCAATGGCGACGTTGAACGGTGCACACTCGGTAAGTAATTCTACAACTTTTTTTTTATAGCCTAGTTTATACAGATTATTCCCAAAAAATATATACGTATTTTGGAAATGTTGAGACGAATTAGTCTAGAATCGATTAATTTTATGGAAGAAAACCTTTCAAACAGCCGTAGTCCGTAAACTTTCACACGTGTCAGGCTGCGATTGGCTTGTGTGTTTAAGGATTCTTACAACGTGAAATTCATATAACGTGGAACGTATCTACGAGTTATAGGAGGTTCTACTGTAAATAAAGAATATTCTTACAAATTGCAGCCCGGTATTGAGACAATGTCACACTAAATAATTTCTAGTTTTGAAAACATTCAAAATTAAGCACTTTATCAAACAAAAGTAACAATTGTTTTTTTTCAATTCCGTAATTATTTTCAGAGTTACGACAATTTCATTTCAATAGAAAAAATCTTTTCTGCTAATTTAAGTGTGGAATATAAATTCAAGGTATTATTAGTTTTTGAAATTTTCTATGTTAAAATATATGAAATAATGAAATATCTTGAATTTTTTTTAGATAATATGCTTTATGAAAAGGTTTGGAAAATTACCTCTTGGAATATCAATGGCAGGGTTTTTCTACATCCGAAGAAATTTTGTAATCAGGGTAAATCTTTCATCTGCTTAAGACCACAGCTTATTGTACAAATTGTAATAAAATCAGTTTATGTAATTTTAAATGTATTGCTTATAATTAACTTAAGGGCATTGCATAAATATGCCTTCTTAACAAATCTAAAATTATTACTGCAATAAAATTCATTTTTGCAAATAACAGAAATTACATAGAAATATTTAACATTTAATTACCATTAATTAATAAACGTTTATTTAGGTAAATATAAGCGTCACCCATTTACAATATTTTAGCTTTTATTAAACACTTGCATATTGTATTGAATGACACTTTTTAATTTTGCAAGTATCCGATACCAAAGTTTTAAAACGCAGTCGACCCCCCATAACACTGTTGATAATTCCGTTTTATATGAATTCCATGTTGTACGAGTCACTTAGATTTTACAAATACGTGAGCCGTTCACAGCCTGGCACACGTATTTGTAAAATCTGAGTGACTTGTACAACATGGAATTCATATAAAACGGAATTATCAACAGTGTTATGGGGGTCAACTGTATTTATCAAACTAAACATTTTTTTAAGTTTAATTGAATGTTAATTAAATCTAATTATGCATCTAAGTAATTTCTTTTAGCTGCCAAATTGAATTTTACACATCAATTTGACTTCCTAAATTAACTAATTAATATAACTGAACAAGTAATCATATGAGCGAGCCAATTCTAGAAGCTAATACATACGTACATAAATTAATATATAAACCATTTATTTATATAACTTATTTCTTTGTATAATATTAATTAAACTGATTATGTTTTCCCCCTTAGGTTGGAAACGCATTATATTCCATACTTTCTTCGATGGTTGAATTAAGTGGAGTTATGAAAACGGAGAAAGTATGCTATAAGGATCGTCATCTTCATTCAGTAACATCGAGAGAGTCTGCGGTGTTTGATACACTAAGAAATAAAACATATTTAGAGAAATAATTAAAGTCTACTGCTGACTAAGCTAACAATTGTTAGTTGTTTTCAGGTTCGCGCCTCACTAACATGCCAGTCACATGGTATTTAAACGTGGCTACTTTGAAGCACAGACTTCAAGATTCCTCGTCACTATCCTAAAGGAATTTTTATTCAAACTGATGAAATAAGATATCTCAAAGCAAGGTTCATCTGCCATGGTGATGCCTCCACGTAGGATTTTCTAATGGAAACTGTTCCTATTAGTTGTGAAAGACGTCAATAAGACTTGCGAGTAGATAAAAACCATTTACTGAACGGTAATTTAAAATAAGTGAAGAACTTTTGGAGATCATTCCTATGCATAACACAACCACCTGAGCTGATATTTTTGAAGCACTGTGGGAGTTTTAAAGAAGTATAAGTTACCATTGGAAAACTTTTTTTGTTTTGCAACTGATGGTGCACCTACCATGACCGGTATTACTAAAGGAGTTGTTGCAAGATTAAAAGAAACATGCAAACAGCATGATAATAATGATTTCGAACATTTTCATTGTATTATTCACCAGCAAGTACTGTACTCCAGAGTGTTAAATATCGGACATGTTTTAAAAATAGTCACCAAAATTGTAAATTATATTCGAGCCTCGTCAATTTCCTTCATTTCTAGAAGATATAGAATGTGAATTACCGATCTACCATATTATACGGAAAGTTCGATGACTTTCGAGTCATAAAGTGTTAAAACGATTTTTCAAATTGCTGGACAAAATCGTAATTTTTTTGGTAACAAAAAATTACGAATATGCTGAATTAAAAGATGGACAATGGACCTGGCTTTCTCAGTTTATATTACAAGTCATCTTAATTAACTGAATCTTAAGCTTTTAGGCAAAAATCATGTTGTTACAGAGCTATTTGATAATACAGCAAAGCATCGATTATCTGAATCAATTGGGAACTGGGTTGTTCGGAAGATTGGTGTTTCGGATAACCGATTATGTATGAAAAAATATATCAACTTATCCCATCTTGACATTTTTCTCCGTTGCCTGTCGCTTTGCGTTGAATTTTCGTCGATGTTAAGCCTAATAACCGCGGCTATTGTATCGTTAAAAATTATTTCTTTATTTCTTACAAACAAAATAAATATATTGAAAAATATAAAAACCAAAAAATATATACTTTAGAAGATGATCTAGTATCAAAAGCGTTCGATTCAGCATGACACACAGTACTCAGAAAAACACCACACAAAAGTGTCAGTGCTGCCTGCTATAACACACACACCAACAAAAATAATATTGGAGTAGCCCAAGATATAGCCAAAGATTGCAGCGCCACAGCACTAGCGAAAATTTAAATTTGCCAACTGGAATGCTTTCGGATAACCGATGTTTCGGATAACCGACTTTCAGATAAATGACTCTCTACTTTAATACAGTATAATTATAAGATAATATATACGATTGTTTTATTTTGTAAGCTGACTGTTTACTCTAATGCTAGTTGACTACTCATGTACTCAATGAGTATTGAAAGAATAGAATCAAGTGTTTAATCCTAAAAACAGTTAAAAATTTGGTGTTAACAGGTTTGCAACGAAAATAGGCTCGTAATTCAGAAGGATAATGTAGCCAAAGTTCAAAGCTATAATTAATTAATTAATTAAAATTAACTATGATGCTGAAGATTTGCTAACACATATAAAGGTCATTGCTATTGCATTAGACAAAATGCAAACAAATGACTGCACAATCAGTGAAGGAATTGAATTATAGTTTGGGCAAGTTACATTAGACAGAATTGTTTTTTTGTAACAAATCTAATTTCAAAATTGTGTTTATTCATTAATTTTATATATCTAATGATATTATTACTTTTATAGTGTTCAAAATCACTTGGAATCACTGGAGTCACGCAAGTAGCCAAAGATAGATTTGATATCGCTATCACAGCATCTTCAATCATCTTTTATCAACTCTTCTGGACCAAAGATACCAGGGTGCAAACCTCACATACAGTAGAAAAGATGCTGCACTAAGTGTGTGCCACGCTTACTACCCAGACACTATGCCTTCAGTTTTAAAATACTTGGCAAAAATTAGCCCATTTCTGCAACACATGTTTGCAGAGTCTGTGCAAACTAATATCACTCTTCTTACATGGTGACAGTCACTACGTGAGAAAATTGATGAACCTCTTATAAAATTAGTTACACAGCTGCACACAGCAGTAGCTTTTTCAGCGGTAATTAAGCTAATTATCTTTATCCATGGACTTGTTTATTTAAAACATAGAAATCGACTTGGAGAGGGAAAAGCAGAAAAGCTTGTTAAAGATTTGAAGCACCTAAAGAAACAGTAATGAGCATTGCACATTTCTGAAAATAAGAAATTCTTTACGCTGAAGAAGCCACTGCCGTTAATCCTGTTTTGGTGTTTTTATGTGCAAATCATAAAAATGCCATTCCATAAAGAAACATTTAAAAATGCTATATTTTATATTATACAAAACATTCTGTACATTCTTGAGTCTTACACTAGAGTTTTTTTTTTTTAATCTGGAGGAAATAGCAGGAAATGGAGTTATCGTTAACATTGGAATTTTGCGCAAAATATGGCATTTCAATAAACCTTATACAGTATTTAAGATTCAGTTAGAAATGAGCTAATCAGAAAGGCATCTCTCGGTAACTTATTTAATTATTTTGCTAATTATTTTCGAGTCTCTGGACAACATCGAGAAATTTCCACTAACTCGAAGATTCTACGTAATATTACGAACGAAAATATGTTATTAGTAGTTAACTATTATAATAGTTATGTGTGCATTTACATATATATAACTATCATAAATAATTATTTTAGATTTTAAATATAATACTGTAAATATACTCACATACTGCGAAAAAGACCTCCAGTAACTGAAATGTATTTCAGTGTTGTGAACTTGAACACTAACAAATTGATTTTCTCTTGACAACCGATGTATTTGTTGTTATAGAGGAAACAGTTTTGTTTGACTCTAACTAATTGAAATGCTTAAATTATAATGTACAATTTTAACTATATTTTATTTCACAATTTTATTAACTCTAAAAGGCTACTTTTTCGTTTAAACAACAAATTATTGCGTTAAATACAAACTTGTTTTTTCTGTATTTAAAGTTTCATGCATTTTTAACATTGAAATCGAACCTTATAATATTATGAATTCATTATCGATCAAATTAGCGTAATTTTCAGAAAATAATGCTGTTTATACTACATGGCAGCATAAAGATTTAAGTAAAGCCCATCTAGTGTAAGGAAATATATTAATATTTACTTCAGATAAAATCTGATGATATTAAATAGACATTGTTTCAAAGAAACAGGTCGACTTCTTATAAACATTAACCGGTTCTTAAGATACAATGTATTACTTCTCTACACTGTGCTAACTTATTTTCATAGAAAAAGTGAGGTTAGTACTAATCATAAAATGTTTATCATGAAATAAAAATTAAGTTCGTATTATTGTTTTTGTATATACGAAATTATTCTTCTGAAATAACAGATTTCATAAGCCATATAGATTTTACTGTGGAAGGAAATTTATGAACAACATTTGCAACTTGAAAAATTACTTAAAATTTGGTATATTGTTTAAAAATAAATGACTATCCACACACTACAACAAGATGAGGTTTTATTAAGGTTATAATTTTGATTCGAATTACATATTGCAAAATGGAAAAAAACTGCAGTTGTATATAAAATAAGTTTTTGTACATTTATTTTAATATAGAAAACATAACTATACCGTTATTTACTGAATTGTAAACCATAGAAAAGTAATATTTTGACAATTAACTGATGAGGTGTACCTACCCTATGTTGCCCAGAATGACTTAATCCATTGTCCACAGTCATCTATCGTTGTCGATGGATTTCATGTTCAATCGAGTTCAATCCAGTTCGATGCTGAAGACAACGTGGGTGATCATGATCAGATGAGCAAGTGTCAGAAAAAACGTGGCAGAGTAAGACCATAAGCCCACCCATCATGCTCTTACAAATATTACACGCTGACTGAGAATTTTAAGGCCTAGTTTTGGCACTTCAACATAAGTTTATTGGCCATAAGAGTAGAAAACACAATTATTGATATTAAACCAGCTAAATACTTTCACCTATCGGTGACTCTGCTGCTAATATGAGTCACTTAGATCAGTTTTGTTTATTATAAAATACGTAGAAAAAGAAAATCAAATTCAGGAACGATTCGTATCCTTCATACATATTAAAAACCGTAACGCTAGTTGCATAGAAACTATTGTAATTTTAGAATTAAAGCAATTTGATCTACATCTACATATTAAAAACTGTTGACAATGCAACCAATATGTGCGGGTAATATAACGGTTTACAAGCAAAGATTAGGAGCAGCAGTAAAACTGTATTTTATGTATTTTGTGCGGCTCATAGTCTAAAGTTTGTAGGAAATTCAACAGCAGAAGATTGTCCGTTTCTTTTGATTTTATTAACAATTTATGTGTATTCGAGTTTTTTTCTGTACGTATGGATGTTAGTGTGTGTGTATGTGTGAAAAGCCCAATTTCGTTCACTCTGTTTGAAGCTTCATAACTCCTGTGCTTTTTGTCGATTATTTCTGAAATCTTGCAGGAAAGTTTCAGTGCCAGAGAGATCAATGATATTAAATTTCGGCGGTTATAGGTCGACGGGGTGAAAATATATACAGGGGTCGTTTGTCATTCTTTGAGTACAGTCGAACTTAATGACGATTGTATTCGTATTTAGCATTTACAATCTCTTAATAAAACACATCCCTACCCTCAAAATTAAGTTTCTTGCCATCTTATAATAACCAAAAATATCACAACAAATGGCGCCATACACGAAATTTAAAATATTGCCGGGAACGTTAAGAAGCTGTTTACCGAATATTTTTTACATCACATAGCTTCAACCTAATCAGCATAAAACACTATTTATTGACAAGGTGCAAAAGGCACCAGGCACATTTACGTATAATTTATTTGTGTTGCTTTATCCATAAAATACTCTATGTGATTTTTACGCAATTCGGATCGAGGATGACCGTATAAGTATCTATGTTGTATGATCCTTCAATATTACCCTAAATAAATACGTCAAAGATATATTGATTTATTTCATTGTTTTCAGCAACAAAACTTCATTGATATCTATGATGTTTTTGTATATCAGCGTTTAATTCTGTCAGATTTAATTACAGTAATGTAAATTACTACGTTCTATTGTCTTCTAAAGTAATCTTCTACAATTTATTTATCACAATGCAGTCTCTTAATTAAAAAGTTCCAGAAAATCGGAAACGTACGGTACATTTTTTGTACTTTACCTATTAGGCATTAAAGTATTTAAACAAAACCTTTATCAGACGAAATTAGTGTAAATTATGTTAAAGTTTTGTAGCAAAGACTGTAAATTTAATTTGTTTTTCAAAATTTTAATCAACTTGCTATTTTCAGATGTGATAAAATCGAAATATTGTGTAAAATTTGCATATACCAATTATTACAATATACAATTTTTAAATAAATTATGTTTGTAGTAACGTAAATTATGCTAAAATAATCTAGAGATATTGATCTATTTTTNATTCCGTTTTATATGAATTCCATGTTGTACGAGTCACTTAGATTTTACAAATACGTGAACCGTTCACAGCCTGGCACAGGTATTTGTAAAATCTGAGTGACTCGTACAACATGGAATTCATATAAAACAGAATTATCAACAGTGTTATATGGGGGTCAACTGTATTTATCAAACTAAACATTTTTTTAAGTTTAATTGAATGTTAATTAAATCTAATTATGCATCTACGTAATTTCTTTTAGCTGCCAAATTGAATTTTACACATCAATTTGACTTCCTAAATTAACCATTTAATATAACTAAACAAGTAATCATATGAGCAAGCCAATTCTAGAAGCTAATACATACGTACATAAATTAATATATAAACCATTTATTTATATAACTTATTTCTTTGTATAATATTAATTAAACTGATTATGTTTTCCCCCTTAGGTTGGAAACGCATTATATTCCATACTTTCTTCGATGGTTGAATTAAGTGGAGTTATGAAAACGGAGAAAGTATGCTATAAGGATCGTCATCTTCATTCAGTAACATCGAGAGAGTCTGCGGTGTTTGATACACTAAGAAATAAAACATATTTAGAGAAATAATTAAAGTCTACTGCTGACTAAGCTGTTAAAACACTAACAATTGTTAGTTGTTTTCAGGTTCGCGCCTCACTAACATGCCAGTCACATGGTATTTAAACGTGGCTACTTTGAAGCACAGATCTAGAATAACTTCAATAGTAAGAAAATTCTTGTTACTAGTTCAGTAAATAAATGATAGAAAATAGCACCTTTATGACAACAATAATTAATTTTTAATTAGTAATTTCGTATTTAAAATTTATCGTGTGCATAGTAAATTCTTATTTGTCCATTTGTTTNCTAACAATTGTTAGTTGTTTTCAGGTTCGCGCCTCACTAACATGCCAGTCACATGGTATTTAAACGTGGCTACTTTGGAGCACAGACTTCAAGATTCCTCGTCGCTATTTTAAAGGAATTTTTATTCGAACTGATGAAATAAGATATCTCAAAGCAAGGTCCATCTGCCATGGTGATGCCTCCACGTAGGATTTTCTAATGGAAACTGTTCCTATTAGTTGTGAAAGACGTCAATAAGACTCGCGAGTAGATAAAAACCATTTACTGAACGGTAATTTAAAATAAGTGAAGAACTTTTGGAGATCATTCCTATGCATAATAGAACCACTGGAGCTGATATTTTTGAGGCACTGTGGGAGTTTTAAAGAAGTATAAGTTACCATTTTGTTGTATAAGTTACCAAGTTGGTTTGTTTTGCAACTGATGGTGCACCTACCATGGCCGGTATTACTAAAGGAGTTGTTGCAAGATTAAAAGAAACATGCAAACAGCATGATAATAATAATTTCGAACATTTTCGTTGTATTATTCACCAGCAAATACTGTACTCCAAAGTGTTAAATATCGGACATGTTTTAAAAATAGTCACCAAAATTGTAAATTATATTCGAGCATCGTCAATTTCCTTCATTTCTAGAAGATATAGAATGTGAATTACCGATCTACCATATTATACGGAAAGTTCCATGACTTTCGAGTCATAAAGTGTTAAAACGATTTTTCAAATTGCTGGACAAAATCGTAATTTTTTTGGTAACAAAAAATTACGAATATGCTGAATTAAAAGATGGACAATGGACCTGGCTTTCTCAGTTTATATTACAAGTCATCTTAATTAACTGAATCTTAAGCTTTTAGGCAAAAATCATGTTGTTACAGAGCTATTTGATAATACAGCAAAGCATCGATTATCTGAATCAATTGGGAACTGGGTTGTTCGGAAGATTGGTGTTTCGGATAACCGATTATGTATGAAAAAATATATCAACTTATCCCATCTTGACATTTTTCTCCGTTGCCTGTCGCTTTGCGTTGAATTTTCGTCGATGTTAAGCCTAATAACCGCGGCTATTGTATCGTTAAAAATTATTTCTTTATTTCTTACAAACAAAATAAATATATTGAAAAATATAAAAACCAAAAAATATATACTTTAGAAGATGNCTCGTCAATTTCCTTCATTTCTAGAAGATATAGAATGTGAATTACCGATCTACCATATTATACGGAAAGTTCCATGACTTTCGAGTCATAAAGTGTTAAAATGATTCTTCAAATTGCTGGACAAAATCATAATTTTTTTGGTAACAAAAAATTACGAATGTGCTGAATTAAAAAATGGACAATGGATAAAAGACCTGGCTTTCTCAGTTTATATTACAAGTCATCTTAATCAACAGAATCTTAAGCTTTTAGGCAAAAATCATGTTGTTACAGAGCTATTTGATAATACAGTAGAGCATCGATTATCCGAATCAATTGAGAACTGGGTTCGGAAGATCGATGTTTCGGATAACCGATTATGTATAAAAAAATATATCAACTTATCCCATCTTTACATTTTTCTCTGTTGCGTGTCGCTTCATGTTGAATTTTCGTCGATGTTAAGCCTAATAACCGCGGCTATTGTATCGTCAAAAATTATTTCTTTATTTCTTACAAACAAAATAAATATATTGAAAAATATAAAAACCAAAAAATATATACTTTAGAAGATGATCTAGTATCAAAAGCGTTCGATTCAGCATGACACACAGTCCTCAGAAAAACACCACACAAAAGTGTCAGTGCTGCCTGCTAAAACACACACACCAACAAAAATAATATTGGAGTAGCCCAAGATATAGCCAAAGATTGCAGCGCCACAGCACTAGCGAAAATTTAAATTTGCCGACTGGAATGCTTTCGGATAACCGATGTTTCGGATAACCGACTTTCAGATAAATGACTCTCTACTTTAATACAGTATAATTATAAGATAATATATACGATTGTTTTATTTTGTAAGCTGACTGTTTACTCTAATGCTAGTTGACTACTCATGTACTCAATGAGTATTGAAAGAATAGAATCAAGTGTTTAATCCTAAAAACAGTTAAAAATTTGGTGTTAACAGGTTTGCAACGAAAATAGGCTCGTAATTCAGAAGGATAATGTAGCCAAAGTTCAAAGCTATAATTAATTAATTAATTAAAATTAACTATGATGCTGAAGATTTGCTAACACATATAAAGGTCATTGCTATTGCATTAGACAAAATGCAAACAAATGACTGCACAATCAGTGAAGGAATTGAATTATAGTTTGGGCAAGTTACATTAGACAGAATTGTTTTTTTGTAACAAATCTAATTTCAAAATTGTGTTTATTCATTAATTTTATATATCTAATGATATTATTACTTTTATAGTGTTCAAAATCACTTGGAATCACTGGAGTCACGCAAGTAGCCAAAGATAGATTTGATATCGCTATCACAGCATCTTCAATCATCTTTTATCAACTCTTCTGGACCAAAGATACCAGGGTGCAAACCTCACATACAGTAGAAAAGATGCTGCACTAAGTGTGTGCCACGCTTACTACCCAGACACTATGCCTTCAGTTTTAAAATACTTGGCAAAAATTAGCCCATTTCTGCAACACATGTTTGCAGAGTCTGTGCAAACTAATATCACTCTTCTTACATGGTGACAGTCACTACGTGAGAAAATTGATGAACCTCTTATAAAATTAGTTACACAGCTGCACACAGCAGTAGCTTTTTCAGCGGTAATTAAGCTAATTATCTTTATCCATGGACTTGTTTATTTAAAACATAAAAATCGACTTGGAGAGGGAAAAGCAGAAAAGCTTGTTAAAGATTTGAAGCACCTAAAGAAACAGTAATGAGCATTGCACATTTCTGAAAATAAGAAATTCTTTACGCTGAAGAAGCCACTGCCGTTAATCCTGTTTTGGTGTTTTTATGTGCAAATNGATAAACCACATATTTATATCATATTTATACTTTATATTTTCATTAGTAAATGTATATAACAATGTCATGTCATTGTGTAAGACCGAAATTAGAAAATGTCGGGATTCTCTGGTATAAGTCGACGACACATACAAAAGACCTTTCTGTGAAAGACCAAATATTTGGTTATATTATTAATGTAAAATTAGGTTAAGTTTAGGTTATACTGTATTTGGGTTTGATTAGGTTAGATTAGGTAAAAAATGTTACTCTGAGAAGCAGCTGCAACTATTTCGAGAAGTAAAACGCAAGGATATACACGCTGTAATTGCAAAAAAGAAATGTTCTGCGATTAAATGCAAAGAACAATATTTTCATTCAACATTTACATCAGCGCATGCCGAATGTCGACATTTGTCGATGTGAGTGAGAAATAATGATATTTAGCAAATATTTCGTACATACACGAAACAACTGTGTGAATGCTGACATTTACCGGTGAATCTCAACATTCGCCAGATTTCAGTCTTTCACAGTAACACATGTCATATACATATATCTCATCTTGTACAGTACATTCACTGTTAAGATATATAACAAAAGCACAATTTTCTTAACAGACAATGAACAGGAAATTTATTAATAGAGGTTTAAAATTTTCGTAGAGATTAACTCTATTTAAATTAGGTTAGGTTAGGTTAAATTAGGCTAGGTTAGACAGGTAAATGAAACTGAAAACTCACCGTATCAGCTTGTTGGTTTAGACAAGAAACCAAGACCAAGGAGGATTTTTTATTTAAGCAATTGCTAAGCCGACGAGCTATTGAACTATCGTATTAGATAAATTTGACAATTCTAGTGTAAATAATTGATTATTTTAAAAAATGGTGTGTGAATATTAATTAAAAATTATAGGTACAAACAGATTTCATTTCATTTACTTTATTTTTCATGCAAATGACAAATATTGAGAAATTGTGCAAATGAGTTAAATATAAATTAATAATAATAATAATAATAATAATAATAACAACTCCTAAAAATCACACATTCATACACTAAGGACATACAAATGGAGTTTAGCCTAGACAAATGCAAAAAACTTCATATAGAAAAAGGAATCCTGAAGAAAGAAGATTTTGCACTTGGAAATGGAGACGTTATTGAATCCATGGAAGAGGGCGAGTTCTACAAGTACTTAGGATTCCAACAGGCCAAACTAACAGAACATACACAAATAAAGCAACGATTAATTAAAGAATACCAAAGTAGGTTAAACGCTATACTTAGAACACAGTTAAATGCAAAACACACAGTTAAAGCAATAAACACATATGTCATCCCAGTACTCACATACTCTTTTGGAGTTATACATTGGACTCACACAGATCTCGAGCAACTCCAAAGGAAAACAAGAACAACACTTACTAAGCATAAACAACATCATCCTAAATCCGCCACAGAAAGATTAACCCTTCCACGTAAAGAAGGCGGACGTGGCCTGATTGACATAGTTAACCTTCACTACAAACAAATACAGTCACTGCGAGAGTTTTTCTACAAGAAACAAGAAACATCACAGTTACATAAAGCAGTAACTCTAGCAGACTCAAATAACACACCATTAAACTTACACTCACATCATACAGACATGACACAACACATAAAAAGCATAGACACCATCAAGCAATCGTGGGCTCGAAAGGCACTCCATGGCAGGCATCCTTATGACCTGGCCCAGGATTTTGTTGACAAAACTGCGTCAAACAGCTGGTTAGATCGGGGATGCCTCTTTGGGGAGACGGAAGGATTCATGATTGCCATACAGGATCAGGTCATAAATACTAAAAACTACAGAAAACACATACTCAAAGATACAACACTCACAAATGACACATGCAGAAAATGTCACATCATGCCAGAAACTATACAACACATCACTTCTGGTTGCAAGCTCTTGGCACAGACAGATTACTTACATAGACACAATCAAGTAGCAAATATAATACACCAAGAGCTTGCAAAGAAACACAAATTGGCAGACATCCACGAACCATACTACAAGTATATTCCACAGACAGTATTGGAAAACAACACGCACAAAATGTACTACGACAGAGCCATAATCACAGATAAAACAATTTACCACAACAGACCAGACATCACACTCATTGACAAACACAATAAAATCACATACATTATAGACATAGCCATTCCAAACACTCACAATGTACAAAACACATGCACTGAAAAAATTAGCAAGTACACAGAACTCGCCCAGGAAATAAGGCATCTGTGGAGGATGGATAGGGTAGTTATTGTACCTGTTGTTCTCTCCTGTACAGGTGTGATACCACACACACTACACAAAAGCCTGGAAACATTAGAATTGAGTAGAAATACATACATAACACTACAGAAGGCCACTATATTGAATACATGCCACATTGTTAGGAAATTCCTGAATACAGACACAGACACTGACACACTTATTTAATTTTAGTTTTGTTTTGGTTGCTATGCCTTGACTCTGGTCCGGCATAGTACACAGCCACCGGTGTGAACCAAGTAAAACCCACTAAACCCAACATAATAATAATAATAATAATATATTAGTTATAATCAAAATTATTTAACGCTTAAGGAAATTACTTGAGGACCCAATCTCCAAGAGGAAATCGGATCGAATTCGAGTAATCAATTTTTTGTGAGCGATTTTTCTTAGATACGCTTAGACTCGCTTTAGTATTGAGCGGACCCCATTGTGGGCCTGGCCAACCAGTGACATATTATAGCTTCATAAGTATTCATAGCTTCATGAATCGGAATTGCGAACTATATGAATATAGACTCTACTTATAATACATGGAATGCCTGATGCAATTTCTCTTCTACGTTGAATGAATTTTTGAAAAATTGACATTTTGTCTTTCATTACAATACTGTTTTAAATACGCTCCATTAGAGTGAAAGAGGATAAAATTTATTATGCAATTAGTAGTGCCTCTCTTAACTTGTGCAAATATTTGTAGAATGATAATGATAATGAACAAATTTCTCTTCACAAACAATGATATGTAATCCAAAATCCGTGCCAATGATCAATCTCTAATAAATCGAGGCACCAACACTTTAATAAGATTTCTGCGTGCTCATATTCATTATTTAGAGTATAATTATTTCTTGCTTTTGTTATCCTATGTTAATAGTAACTTCATCGCCATGTCTGTTAAACTTACAGCCTAACGCTCTGAAAGATCCATATTTAAGATGGAATTCCCAGAAAATTTTCAGGATGGTCTGTCTCCAATACATTAGTCACCCTCACGATTGTCACCAATTTGTTTTGTCCCGTCATCTTGGAGTGAAATCTTATTCAAACTTTATTAGTTAAAGGATTGGGTATTATTGAGATTTGATAAGTATAATTTACACAGATCCGAAGTAAAGCACGCTGATAAAAATCGATGTTTATAAGATAACAAATTTGATAATAAGACCAGTAGCAATACAAATACAAAGAGTTATATAAAAGTCATTTTGCAGATGAAATAAGCGAACTGCTTGAGTGACTGTTGGGTATACTCAACTTGTACTAGTAAAATTCGCTATTAAAACCCAGAAAAGAATATCCAGAAAATTAGTGACGGCAACGCACAAAAAACAATTATCTAGGATTCAGATCTAAAGATTGTTTGTCAGAAAAAAATATCTATTTCGTTTATTAAAGTAAAGTAAAAGTTATTAAAGTCCTCGAAATTGATAACATCTAGACAGTAGTATACCATGTTTTGAAGCCAATGGTTTCAAGAGCATCAACCACTTGTGTATTCAAATTTAATGGATAGTGTTTTAATATCATGGAAAGCAAGCTCAAACACCGAACAATTGACCGAACAATACCTTCAGACTCTACGTAAGAAAAAAATGATGATTACATAAACAAGAAGTACACGTTAAGGTTTGAAAAACAATCTCGTAGTGCTCAGACAGAAAAAAATATTTAAGAAAAATAATCGCCTATGATGTTTATGTCGTTCCTATTTAGAAAATAAACACGTGTAGAAAGCTTAAAAAGTCAACATGAATAATTCGTTATTTTCCAGCGTACATACGAACTCATGACCAATGTTTACAGTTTTATGCAGTCCACTCAATGATAAGTGATAACACAGACAGAAATCAAGTCTTGTCTGTTCGTAATTAAGTAAATACTTTTTGTAATGACACCAAATTAATTCAAGTCTGTCCTGTTAAAATTTAATGAGTGTAATTTACACTGTTTCTTTCTTTCTATTACTCCACTCAATTGGATCATCGATGACAAAATAGAATAGAGAGCACGAATGACCTAAACGAAAACATTCAGACTCATTTTTCGTTAAACAATCATTAAAATAATTAAAAATTATTATTCAAATGTAATACTCACTCTGATCAGGAAATTCTTTTTAATGAAGAAGAAATCCGCAACTGATATTCCTATGGGAAATCCTCCAAATGTTTTCATGAAATCGACAATCTGTTAAGTAAAAAAAAAAACAAAGTATTGATAACAATTATCGCGGGTGTATTTGTTGATGACATTCCTACGATATTTGTCGAGAATTTATGGAAATATTGTTTGATTAATACAATAAGACACATCAAAACTCCAAGAGATATTGTTAATTCTGATTTCTATTCGCCCACGGGCGAAACTACTTTTTCTTTAACAAGACATTTATTTTTTATGTAAAAAATTCGGGATTTCAAAAATTCATTATGTTCGAGCAATTAAAATGAATTTTGTGAGGTGGTATTAGAGCTCAATTCATTAACTCCGGCCGCACTATTGCATGCCCAGCTGAGCCTATTATAGATTTGGAAAAAGGGCTTATGTATGTGCATACAAGAATTTTGTTTAATGAATCAAACGTATAATATCAATAATAAAATACAGAATATATAATACCTTATATTTAAATTCCACAGGTACATCAAGCGAATAAAATTTTCCAATGGAAACGAAGTCGTCATAAAACTAAATTTAAATATAAAAAATAGTATATATTAGCGTATTGTCTATAATGTATTTACTAAAAAAATAATTAGTTTCTATAACTAAAAATAACGAGCAATTATTTATTGTGACAGGGACACAATGCGAGGCTGCAATTTTTATTCATATTTTAAATTTATTTAATTTAAATCTTCAAATTACTAGTTGTTTGCCCATGTACATTACGCCTTTTCTTTAACAATACAGTCGTGCAGTCATTTATCTAACACCTTTCGGAAGTAAAACTTTTAAATTGATATAACACGACTTTTGATTTTCCTCAGACGTTGGATTATAGTTCATCTGAGCCTGGTGCATCTACATTTCATATCTGAATTTACTTTTCATCTATCTAACTCCGTTCTCGAGGTTAAGAAAAGACAATCAGGCAGACAAACGACAGTGGAAATTTATAAATGTACAATTTTTTTTCAAATTGCAGCTTAATGAAAAAGTTTCAAAACAAATACTTACTGTAGAGGTTACATAGGAAATGGACCAGGATACAAGAAGAATTCCAATCATAAAGAATATCGAAATAATGACGAAGATTACTCGCAAATATAAATTCATGCGGACAAATACGGCTCCATAAGTAAACACACATGTAATAAAAAGAAAATGTAAGTAAGCTAGAGGAATTAGAATGTAAAACTTTTCGTTCGCCTCTTCAATAATTTCCCATATTTCGATATATTTCTCTATTGTGTCTTGGATGCCAGAAATCATCACGAATGGACCTCTCTTCATGCAATGCAAATCTTCAGATAATTTTTTTAACCTCTCTGAAATAATTTAACCGCTTTCAGCAAAGATGATGACTAACGACATAATATGAGCAGCAACATACAAAAACGAAACAAAGTGAAGTACTGAGCAAGTAAATGCTTCGATGTCGCTTCCATTCTGCTGCTTTATCACGGAGTAAAATATGCCCGATGCCATTACAGACAGTGACAAGGAGACCGAGAAGAAAATCGCCAGATATCCCGATAGATACAATTTCCTTCGATCTACCATTTGTGATTCTCCCGCGTAAGTGCTTTTCATTTTATGAAAATTAATTTTCCTTCTTTTCACAATGCTGAACTTCAGAGCTAAGTAGATCGAGAGAAGAAGAAGAGAAAACGATGCCCATAAAGAGTAATTGCCATACATGTTTACAACTCGAACGCAGTAGAAATTAGGAAATAAAATTTGTACTACGAAGAAACCAGGCATAAGCCATAAAAATATTTCCAGAATATTTTTATAAATGTCGTACAGGCGATTGCTTACACGTACGTTTGGTGTGGATAAATCGCTGAAACATGAACACGGTAACAATATATCGATACCAAACACTTTAACAGCAGATAAAACAAGATAAAATGTGTAAGTCGGACAGTAGTTGATGGTATTTCCTGCCATTAGTAAGATGTATGGAAACAACTGTACTGTTCTTCGTTCTGCAAGAATGTGTAATATTTTTATAATAATTTTTCTACTTCGGTATTTATTTGAATACTTTTTTTTCTTAATTCGATTGATGCAAAATGAAACAAATATTAAACAATTTCATATCAAAGTTAATTAAGAAATTGTTTTATGAAAATTAAAATCCATTTTGCATTGAAGCCTTAGACGTTGAATATTAAACAATTTCATATCAAAGTTAATTAAGAAGTTGTTCTATGAAAATTAAAATCCATTTTGCATTGAAACCTTAGACAGAAAGTGAATGATGCATTCTCACTTCTATATAAATATCGATTTTTAAAAATCCATTCTATGGTGCATTAATTAAAATACTTTCATAATTGCTATCGATTAGAATGAAGGGAAATAATTTATTATTAATTTATTATTCTATTTTGTTAAGCTTCTGTAAATATTCTTTGAATTATTCAAGGAAAATAATAATGAATATATTTCTGTAGAAATTGTTATGGTTTATTTGCATACGGAAACTTGGACAATCTTCCAAAGAGGAATGCATCCCTGAGGACTATTTAAGGAAGTCTGGCCCCTATTTAATAGTTACAAATGTGAATAAAACATGAAAAATTTCGCATGACAAATCTATTTGCTACTAGGCATGAATAACTAATAGTTTTTTTGTGATTGTATCCACTTCGTTCATGATAGGCTCTTCTTTGCATAAACAAATTATAATTGAAAATACCTGCCAATGATCAATGCTTCTGTCATTTTGCCATAATAATACTTTGATTTTCTCAAATACATTATTTTCGATTAAATAAATCTGTGCTTCTGTTATGTAATATTAACAATGACCAGATTGCCAAGTCCGTTACGGTTTCTCCTAACACATTAAAGAATCCACATTCGAAAACTAGAAGGAAATTCATTATCTAGAGAGGAATTTTCCTTATTACAAGATCGATCTGTACATCGATCTCGACTGGCACTATTTCGACGTTGCCAAATGTATTAAAAATCGAATCTTTTCGATAACGCTTCGTATAGGAAAATGGGCTATTACTGTCCGCGAGGGTGGAATATTTAAAAATCAAAACAAATGTAAACATCTTCGAAACAAGCCAGTGATGTTCATAAATCTTCTCTTTTCATTCAATTGTTCTTTCTGTAGAAATCGTGTGTTCAACTGTTATGTAGTGTACATCATAATTTATTTGCTGTCCTGTTTCCATTGCATTTTGTCTAAACAAACTATTTAGGGAATTGGTATTTTGATTTTTCGAAATAAAGCAAAATTATTTTCACCTAAGTACCACCATTAATTCAATAAAAATGAAATTTACTCAATTGCGCTAATGTTGGTTTGTAATCATAGTAATAAAAATTCTTCTGCTAATATATGTGGAATTTATAAACAATATAAAATACCTATTGCCCGTGATCGTGTATTTTATAGTATTCAAAGACGAGCCCTGATACACTCCTGCTATGCTTATAAAACAAAGCAGTGAAAAATGTGAGACAGTCGATTTATTCGAATCAAATACAGTATGCTTTCACATTTCCAATAAGTTTTGTAAATTTTAAAGTAAACGTTGCTAAATTAAATTATAAACAATAATAAAAACCTAAAATAAATAATAATAATAATGAAACAATAAAAAATTAATAATAATATTAAAAACCCGTCTATAAAGAACCCTAATGAGTTACAATCTGTTTGTTTTAAAGAGATGTCTGCCTTAGAAAGTTTTCCTGAAAATTACTTTTAAATAGTCGTGCCTGTAACGTTGTCTGCGCTATTACTTTCCCAACTGTTATGTGTATGTTCCCGGTATTGTCTATAATCTATTGTTTTATAGAATATCTAGTTATTTCATATAATACCTAAACAGGTTCGTTAAAATGTATAATGTTTTAACATTGTATACTTTAACTAGGAATTGCATAAAATAACGACCACCGTTTGGTTAAATAAAAATTGCTTTTGTTTCTCAAAGGTCAGAAAATAATATCAATTATGAAGATAACGAGTTGGAGCCATCCCAACAAGTGTCCATTTAAGTTATCAATTCATCCAAACAATCACATTAAACAATCGAGCCATAAATCCGTTATTACGAGATGGCGCTTTTACATCTACCTCGACTACCATATTACTTATTAAATAATTTGGTACTAGAGGTAGACGTAAGGCGCCATGTCTTATCTAAATTAATAATTATAATAATTTATTAAATAATTTAGGACAGTGTAGAAGAAACATTTCTTTTATTTATCGGGCTTCGGGTTTTTAGTAAAGTTATCAGTTGTTTACCGTCTTTCTTTCTAGTGTTGCTCAGTGCTCAGACAATTCTAAAATTTTTGTAATTACATTTCTTTTAATTATTTTTTGTATAATTTTTTGTGATATGAATAAGAAACAGGTGATAAAAGAGAAATTCGAATTCTTTCTAAGTGAGTGTAATCAAAAAGACAATAGTTCTTCGCTAACTGATGAAAAGTTATTACGAATTATACGAGAAATGAGGATAGGTAGAATAACCGACAAGAAGAAAAAAACCTAGAGATTATAATTAATTCAACATTATGATGTCCTGGAAGTTCAAGGAATGAAAAATTTAATAGTTTTATTTGAAGGTACAGAAGCAGAGATAATATCTTATTGTTTAAGTAATGATCTGTTTGATATTTTCTACGAAACAGAGATTTTTATTAAACGTGGTGGCAGAGATAGGAGGATAAAAGAACTGAATCATCGTTACATAAATATCATTCAAAGAGATATCAAGTTGTTTTTGAGCGTTTGCAAGTAACATTAAAAAAAAAAAAAACACGGGGACGAAATATGTTGTTAAGTCAAGGGTATTTTCACATATGAATTCCAAATGTCAAGTAGATCTGACAGATTTTTAGTCTAAATTCGATAGAAACTACAAGTTTATTTTAATATACCAGGATCATTTGACTAAGTTTGTTATTTTAAGTTCCCTCCAAACAAAAAAGGGCCGAAGAAGTTGGTACACACTTGATATGTTTCTGCTTCTCAGTGCACCCTGGAGGCTACAAAGGACAGTCGCGAGTTAAAATATATTCGTTTTAAAAAGAGTTGTCTGCTTTATGAAGATTTTTTTAAAATATACTTTAAATCAGTCCTGCCTGTAACGTAATCTGCGCTATTACTCAAGAGTTATGTATACATAACAAGGGATATTATTGAAGTCGTGTGAAATTTGACCCTCTGGATTTTTTTTCAAATCTCCACGTTTTCATACGCGTTGAACACAGAAAGTATCTCAGAACGGGCTAGTGATTAAGATATTAAATTTTTTATGGTGGCTTGTTTACGAGGGGCATTGTTACTGTTAAGTTTTCGTGTTTAAAGTTCGAGAGAATGAGAAAATAAAGGATTGTCATATCTGGAGATGCGTAAAGATTTTATTCGCTATTAACATACATACTTTTCTTCTTAAACTCATACCTACCTCAAAATTAAGATTTTTGCCATTTTATAGCAAATAAAGATTAAAAAAACCAGTTTTTATAACAAAAACTGATTTAAAAAAATGAAGCAACACGCATACAGTAATACCCCGAACTTATGTGAGCGATAATTGCGTAAGTCGGGGTATAATTTCGCAATTTGTGTAAAATCCAAATCGAATGTATGTGAGCTAATTAATGTTCTTGCTAATCTTATTTCGTCTTTTGATTCGTTCACGTTTACAAGAAATTACCATATAGAGTCTGTCAAGTCTCCATAGATATAACAAACATAGAAAGAAATAACACAAATTGTAGTTATGTGTCAATTCTGCGCGACACGTCCGAACATGCAAGCTAAACAATAGTGTGGGAGGAAATAGTAATCACGAGTTGCATGGCGCTCAAACAAAAGACGAATCGACGAGAGTTGAAAATCGCGTAACTCCGGGTTCGCGTAAGTCGGGGTAGCGTAAGTCGAGGTATTACTGTATTTACTTTTTCCTTAATACTGTAATACAAGCTATTTTTAAATAAAATCTCGGACTGTATTTTCGCGGAGTGATCGCCATGTTGCATAAAAACGGGGAAGACCAGCTAGCGTGAAAGTTCAGGGTTTCCGGCACGCTGCTTTTACCATAGAGCAGAAGGTCTGATTACATGGTTTCTCGCGCTTAGACAGGCATGCCGGTCATTCCGCGAAAATTCGGTACCAGCTAGAAAAGTTACTCAACTCAAGTTACTGGATTTATTTTTATTAACGAACATTTAAAACATATTTAGATTGCACGTCAGTCGGCCCAGACAAAACTCAGGTTAATTAAATTTATACAGTTTTCTCGAATACGCAACTTTCACTGTGCTAACTTGAAATTTAGACGTGTTTCTGAACTATTTGAGCACTGGCACCTGTACATAACGCAGGTTAAGAATATTTCAATAATAATTGGGGATTTAAAATACTACTGATAAAATCTACAAACTAGACTAACCTACCACAAATCTACATAACATGCTATTCCTACACAATGCATCAAGTATGCTAATTACATTTCCTTCTTACTTATATAAAAGCATACAATTGAAGAAAAATCACTTCTCCCGAGTTCCTAGTTGATTCACACAAACTCATTAATTTAATAAGCGAGAATTTTTACACTTCAAAACAACTTCACTGGCGTAATCTCTGCAGTATCTAATAAACAAGAAAATAAACAACAGAGTCCTTTCTGAACTAAGGTTTTGCCAAGTACAAAATCTCACAATTACAAAAATTTTATAGTAAGAGATTACAAATATATTTACTATTATAATATGTTTACATTATTTAAAATTAAATTTGATAATAATAATAATAATAATAATAGCAAATTATAGAGAGGTTGTGGCCGAAGTTTTCATTACTAAAACGTGAACGTCAAACGTCAAGCGCCGCCATCTTNGAACGCAGTCGAAACTGGGTTATAAAAATTTTTTAGTATATAAATTTAATATTAAAAAAAAATTTTTTTGAATTATATCGAAATAAAGACCGATACAGTATATTTAATTTGTATAAGAATTTAATAAACAAAATTAAAACGATAACGAAATAAAGTATAGATGTAATATATTTTCTTAAATAACGGAATTATTGGAGAGAAATTCTCTCATACAATACCAAAATATTTCTCTCATACAATACCAAAATATTTCTCTACACCCAAATCGGTCCTCTGAAGTTAACCTTGCAACTGCATTCTTTAATTAATCCACCGAAAACCCTCCCCTGCATTTCAACATCTAGTCATAGACTTACTTCTTTTTTACCAACATCTCGTCCCACACAGAACGTAAGTTTTTTCTTTATCAACGATTTAGAAATATCGCGATAATACAATTAATTACTAGATTTAAAAAAAAACTGTTAACTATTTTTTTATTTCTTTAAAATCGATGTTACAGATTTTTAATTTTCTTCTTCTTATTCATCGAATTTATTTAATTTTTCCATTATGTCATCAACAATGTTACTAATATCTTGAAGTATGTAGACTAACAAACTGTGAGAGTTTTCAGCGATATATTTATGATCTAGTTTCTGATATTCAATAATATAACACCAGAAAAGATGGTATTTAAAATCGTGAATAAAATCTTCGTTCAGTATTTGATAACGAGAAACCAAATCCCAGTGGATGCAAACTGGGTTATAAAAATTAAATAGTATATAAATTTAATAAAAAAAATTTTTTAGTATATAAATTTAATAT